>NC_056528.1:45144414-45209055 GCF_019175285.1 Sceloporus undulatus | reverse complement strand
TGGAGAAGAGTGCTGAGGATTCTATGGATGGCCAAAAAGACAAAGAAATGGGTCCTAGAGCAGATCAAGCCAGAAACCTCCCTGGAAGCCAAGATGGCCAAACTGAGGCTGTCATACTTTGGACACATCATGAGGAGGCATGACTCACTGCAAAAAACAATAATGCTAGGAAAGGTGGAAGGAACCAGAAAGAGAGAAAGGCCACATGTGAGATGGATGGATTCTAGTAAAGACATCACGAGTATGAGTTTGCAGAACGTAAGCAGAGCAGTGGATGATAGGGAGATTTGGAGATGTCTCATCCATAGGGTCGCCATTTACTATGAAGCAACCTCAGTACGGGGAGAACATGTGGCTGACTTTGTGGCGACTTGCCTCAATGTTCTCACTAATAGTATAGACAAGGCCAGGGTCAGTACAAATCTGGAAAACTTGGCCTCATCCAAATGTTATACTAAGTGTAGACTCAGATATGCAAGAATAGACTCAGCTTGAGTTTGCAGGACCTAACAGGGCTGTCAGTGACAGGATGTCTTGCACATCTCTTATTCATAGGGTTACTATGTCTACTTGACAACAATCAACAGCAAACCACATGAAGAAAGTCAATAGTATCCAAAAGACTGGGTCTCTTTCTAGGTCATCTTGGTGCAATGTTGCCTTCCCCAAGATGGTGCCCTCAAGATGTTTGGGGCCATGTGTCTATTAGCCTTAGCCAGCTTTGCTACTGAGCTGAGATCATGGGAGTTGGAATCCAAAACACCCGGAAAGCACCAGATTGGAGGCAAACGGAGGCAGATCATTTGAGTTAGGCTCCAGAGACTCAAGTTCAAATCCCTCAGTTTCTTAATCTAATCAGCCTTGCCTGGTTGTTATGAGGGCAAAATGAGGCTTAAGCTTCTTGTAGGAAAAGCAAGATAAAAAATATAATCAATAAAGCACAAATAGATAGTCAGGTTCAGCTGTGTATTCCCCTCATGAAACACAAAGGGAAAACAAATACAACCAGAGAGATATTTTAAGCAAACACATGATAGATGAAATTGTGCGTAAGCCCCATTTACTGTCACTTCGAGACTCCTAGCAGGGCAAAGAAACAGAAATGTCTCTTTGGGATTGAAATGAAAGCATTAATGCACCTGAACTCTCCTGCCCAATTATTATGTTAATGCACACAAACACAAAAGATAATTCTACGTACACTTCACTTGAAATTGAAAGTTGTTGTTGGCTTTATCTTTTTTGCAGCTCTACTTAACCAGAAGTAATTTGGAGTGATTTCTTTTTTCCTTTTGACTTTGTTTGGCTTCCTCCCACCCTGCTGCAATTTCAGAGCAGATCGAAAGGGCTTACAAGTAAGCAAGCAAGCAAGGCAGCGCAAACACAAATGGCAGAGATTTCCATCTATGGCTGAGCCCTGATGTGGGATGTGCATCTTAGTGAGGGGCGTAGGGGACCTGTAGTAAAAGCAAATATAGAAACAAAGGAGAAGATTTTGACAAGAATGCCAACTATGTGCATACCATGCAGGAACCTGTCAGTAAAAGAACACAGTCTGGCAAGGACTGCTGTCTTGTGAATTCTGTTCATTTCAGTACCATCAGGTGAAAGGGGATGAAATTAATGGAGGTTGTGCAATGTTGCCACACTGATGCACAGTCCAGCAAAAGGCAGATTGGAATATTCTGGTAGATCTGAGTGATTGTTTTTGTTGTTTTGTGGTCACTCTCTAAGGGTTTTTCACAATGGTTTAGAACTGCAAGCAAAACTAGGGGGAAATTCTCCTGCATGGCTGAACATCTACTATTCATCTCTTTTTGCCTTGGTGTTCCTCATTTTTAAAGTGGGCGTATTAGTTGGCTCCCTTTAGCCTCGTTGTCATCCAACTTGCTGCCCAATTTTAGCATTAGATATTACCTGATCTATAGTAACTTAGTATTATCAGCTTTTTCAATGAGTGACACTATCTCATGAAAGATCCGAAGTACAACAGCCTCAGTTTAGTCGTCGTCACGGCTAATGAGAGTTCAGGTTTGAATTCACTGGTCTTTGTAGCAGTCCACAGTATCAGAAGAATGCTAGTCCAGCACCGTATTTCAGATGAGTTGCTTTCCTCCGTGTCATCCTTCCTTGCTGTCCTGTTTCACAATCATACACTGAAATCAGAAATACTACAACCTGGATGATTCTGACTTTGGGATTTAAAGATATTTTCCTTAGGAGCAAGCCTTAATGAAATATATGGGTCTTTGCTGACATGGATGGGACTGGATTTTTTAAAGAACAGTTTTCAAAGGAATTTATTGCTACATGAGAGACCAACATCACAGATTTCACATCACAAAATTAAAAATTGACTATTTGGACAAGTGGAATGTGTTTTATTGAATAGACTGTGGCTAGATTGTCTTTGCCGTGTTATACACACACCATTGATCTAGCGTGTTGATTTCTTTCCATTTTCAAATGTTGTCAAGATGTCACTGTGCATCTAGGATCCATCAAAAGTCCCTGTGATTCTGTTTAGGGTTGTATTTTTGGGTCAACTTGATTATTGCCTTTGATTTTCATTGAAGATATATAATATGTGAGAAGAATAACAACTTCTAATTAGGAACTGTCAGGAGATAACACTGACAGAAACACCATCTCTGCTTGGTTTATTCCTTCATTTATTCCCCTTTTAAACTGCATCCTAACCAGAGATTTCTGGACAATGATCTACTCTAAATTTCTCTGTGTTGGTTCTCCACTTTGGAATATTGTTGGTCCAAAATTTCCAGAATCCCTGAGCATCAGTCATACCAACTTGTTCTTCTTGAAGTCCACCAACATCTGAGGATCCAAGGTTGGGAGGCTCTGTCCAAATAGAAGACTGGGAAATGTGGGGGTCTCCAGGCAAGATTGGACTACAACTCCCATCAGACATAGCAGCATAGCCAACATTGAGGAATGAAAAGAATGAGAGCTAGAGTTGTTGCTTTTGTTGTGTGCCTTCAAGCCACTTCTGACTAATGGCATTACTATGGGGTCTTCTTGACATAATTTGTTCAGAAGGAGTTTGTCATTGCCTTCCTCTGAGGATGAGTGTGTGACTTGCCCAAGGTCACCCAATGGGTTAACATGGCCAAGTGAGGATTCAAACCCTGGTCTTACAGTGTCCTAGTCCGACACTCAAAACCACTACACTACAATGGCTTGGAATGGGAGTTGCCCGATTAAAAACTGGAATTAACTCTTGTATCTTTTGTGGCTGTATAAAGGAGGGCATTTCAATGGGTGTCGCTTGTCACTTGGCTGCATGACAAGCAACACCCATTGAAATTCCCTCTTCTACATAGCCATCAAAGGAAGAGGAGCCATCTCCAATTTGGTAAGCCTAGTTGGTGTCCGTCAACATCTGTTGGGCCACATGCCCACCAGCTTTGTTGCAATGTGTATGTATGCATGCCTTCACCTGACTATCCCATGCGTTTTATCAGATTATTTTAGACAAGGAATATTCAGAGGCAGTTTCCCATTGTTGTTGTTGTTGTTGTTGTTGTTGTTGTTGTTGTTGTTGTGTGCTTTCAAGCCATTTCCAATTTATGGAGACCATTATCTCTAGGAGATCCAATTGGCACCAACATTGCTATTATTCAAGCACCACAAGAAAACATGCTTCATGGAAGCTTTGGGACTCAAATGGTTTTACAAAACCACTCCCAACTGACCATGGTTTTAATTCACTTTGAAGCATCTTGACTCTTTTTATTTGTCTTTTAAATGGGCTACATTGGTGGATAAGTGTTTTAGCCTTTCAAACACATTTTGTATTATTCCTACTGTTTGAAATTTGTCCAGTTGGTTTTATCGTACACTGGCCTGGGATCTCTGGATAGAAATATTTTAATTAACAAGTAAATAGAGATAAATAGGAGGTGATATGGGGCAGATCTACAATGGAATATGGATCTTTGTTGGAACATGGATGGTTTTAAGTGGAGACTGTTTGCACAACTGGCGGTGACCCAAGTGCTGAAAGACATGTAATGATAGGAAATTAAGTGATCTGCAATCATGCATATTATAGCTATGGTGGCTGCAAGCCAGCAGCTGTAATTTTCAAAATATCATCTCTCTTTGGAAAGAGTGGGGGATGTTCTTTTTTGTTGCTGCAGGAATCTCCTGGTCCCCAGTGTCAAATTGCATTACGCATTAAATGAATCAGACAAAAGTGTATGCAAGCGCAACCTCGCTTCAGCATGTCAGGAGTGTGGCGGGATCCCAGCCATTATAATTAATCTCTGCGATATTTATTTATTGATTGATTGATTTCCAAAAGAGCAACGCTGATACTGGTAATCCTTTCTATGCTCCAGAGTAGCCAGATACTTTAATTGGCTTTGTCATTTGCTTTATTCTACAGGTAATTTTGTAGAAAGTGTATTGGCAATAAATGAGTCTTCCATCTCTTTTTGTCACTAGTGTTTGTGACGTGTAGTTTTCTGAGACATTTAGCCTTCTCTGTTGGAACACTTTGGTGCCACAACAAACTACACATTCCAAGATTCCATAGCATAGAGCCATGGCAGTTAAAGTGGTGTCAGACTGAATTACTTCTGCAGTGTGCATGCAACCTATGACTCTGGAGACCTGGATTTCTTTTTCCAGACAAAGAAACCCATTGGGTGACGTTGGGCAAGTCACACACTCTCAGCCCCAGAAAACGCCAAGATGGGGTCACCTTAGAGTTGCAATAAGTCAGAAACGACTTGAAGGTACCCAACAACAACGTATCACCAACAAATAAGATCTTATTCTCATCTACAGTCACCTTTAAAGGGTGTTTTTTAAAAGTGTTTTAAAGTTGATAGTTGCCACTGTTAATATTCAAGAGCCTCTTGGCATCTAAAAGACTAACAACTTTTATCATGTAGAGTTGGCAGGTTGAATACAGAACGGGTTTTCTATAGCTTTGTCAACAGATCCTAGGGCAAGAAGAGGTGAAACTATAGTATGTGTCCTCTCTGACTCATGCCTCCCAATAACAATAATGCAGCTTTTAAATAATGTTGTTGCTGTGTCTACCTACAGCAATCCTTTCCTGGGGTTTTCTTGGCAAGTTTTTTCAGAGGGGGGTTTGCCATTGCATCCTCTGAGGATGAGAGAGAGTGTGACTTTTCTAAGGTCACCCAACAGGTTTCCATGGCCAAGTTGAGATTTGAACCTCAGTCTCTAGAGTCCTAATCCAACACAGACTAAAAATTGCTGAGGGTCCCTATACCTTTAATAGTTGTGATTTTGCAAGGTGTTGCCTGTCATGCAACCAGGTAACATACATCTGTCTCTGCTATTGCCCAAGTGACATGACTTTTTCCAAGGAGTCATTAACATAGCTGAAACAAAGTAGATTTCTAAGGATATTAAATTCTGTTTCTCTCCCCCTCCTGTCTCTTGTTGCAGGATTGCACGGTGTACGAAACAGAAAATAAAATTCTTCACGTGGTAAGTATGCACATTAAAGCATTTGTTTTAGCTCTGTTTTGCCCCTGTTTATCATGCTAGAAGTTGCTGCTTTTGCAAATTAAGGACGCAGTCTTGTGCATGCTTACCTGAGCATTGTAGATTTGCTTCCAGAGCAACATGTTTGCAGAAAGGCTTCAAGGATCTTATCTGATGTTGAAAATAAAGAGAGAAAAACTGTGCGGATGGGATATGCAGAGCCAACAATGACAGTTATAAGCTAAGCAAACAAGTTCGTAAGGCATCCTTATCCATCTCCATCAGACATTCGCTGCATATAGTAGGGAGATCAATCTTTATAAATTTCATTTTATTAAACAAGAATGAATGGTTTTATCATGTGCTTTAAAAATATTTTTGAGGACTATCCAGAGTTCAGGATTTATTCTGTGATAAAACAAAGAGTTTTGTGCAGGAAACATGATTGCTTTATGCAAGGGGGGTGGTTTTCTTCATTTTGTGTTGAAAATCATGTTTTCTGCAGAGGAAACCTGCTTTCAGCACCTAGTGCCACAACATACTACAATACCCAGCATCCCATAGCATTGAGCCATGGTAGTTAAAATGGTATCAGACTGGATTATTATGAACAAACTTCTGTTCTGGATCGATCTTTACGAAGTCTTTGGAGCCCTTCCTAAAGAAAAGGGGTAGGACTCCGAGACTTAAGTCCAATCTGCACTGCAAAGATAATGCATTTTTTGACATCGCTTTAACTGCCATGGGTCAATGCTATGGAATCCTGGGATGTGCAATTTTACATGGTCTTTAGCCTTCTCTGCCAAAGAGTGCAGGTGCCGTGCAAAATTACAAATCCCAGGATTCCATAGGATGCAGCCATGGCAGGTAACATAGTGGTCCAAAACATCCTGCAAAAATAATCTACTTTGAGACCGCTTTAACTGCCCTGGCTCAATGCTAGGGAATTCTGGGAACTGTAGTTTTGTGAGGCATTTAGCCCTCTCTGTCAGAGAGTTCTGGTGCCACAATAAACTGCTATCCCCAGAATTTCCTAGCACTGATCCAGGGCATTTAAAGTGGTCTCAAATTAGATTATTTCTGCAGTGTGTTTTGGACCTTCACTTAAGAAACCTACCGCAGACCATTTATTTTCAAAAGGATGTTTATTGTGCATGATTAATTTTACAGGCCACACATATTTCTGCTGTGTTGCCCTATCTATAGTAAATGCCATATTGTTAAAACTTAAGATAGCTTATAAATCAGTATTGATTGCCAAGCGGCCCCAAAGGCACTGTTCTAACTACTTTGGTTATATATAGAATGATTTCTTTCCTTTTTTAAAAAATGTATTGATGTGTCATGTTAATTATTATAGTCTGGTGTGTCAGTAAGTCACAGCGGGATTGTGTTACTTTATAGATTGTACTAACTGCACTTCTGAGCAATTTGTCATGTCTAGGATTTCATCAGTTAATAACAGCTGATGTGTAATTTTTCTAAAAATGGACCAGTAATAATTCTTTTTGTTTCTTCTTTAATGACTGCTTCTTACATATATTAAGGACTGAACTGCCTAGCAGACTACATATTATAGAACAGAGATGGAGATAGTCTAAGGATGTTAACTTCCATCATCTTTTAACTATTATTTGGTTGGTCACATTAAACTATCAGTCCAACATCATCTGGAGGAAAATAAACTCCCCAGTCTGGTTGGAGAAAATGGTCCTGGGCTGCATCCACACTGCAGAAATAATCCAGTTTCACACCACTTTAACTGCCATGGCTCAATGCTATGGAATTCTGGGATTTGTAGTTTTGTGAGACATTTAGCCTTCTCTGTCAGATTGCTCTGGTGCCACAACAAAGTACAGTCCCCAGAGTTGAGCATTGAGCCATGGCTGTTAAAGTGGAGTCAAACTGGATTATTTCTGCAGAGTGGATGCAACCAAACTGTCTCTCCAATGTAGTGAAGTTGCTTGATGTTCCTCTATAATAAGCAGGGATTGCAAGATTATTTTTAAAAACATTAGAAATGGTCAAAAATATGTTTCTTGGTTGTTAGGAAACCTTGATGAGAAAAATCTTAGACTGATAAAGAGTCTTTGCAGTTCAAGACCTATTCTGCACACCGAAAACAGCATTTATCTGTGCAGAAATATGATTTTCTGTGCCAAAAAAACACTTCTTCCTACACACAAAATGCTGTATTCTATCAGAATTAAGCAGATGTAAATTTGGCACAGAATAAGCTCCCAACTGTAGCATTTTCTGCATAGGAAACAACATTGAGTTATTTCTGGATACAAATATCTGGAATTGTGAGGTTCAAAGGATGAGCTTTGGCAACTTGGAACTTGAAAGCTAGTTATGAGCCAAGGCTAAACCACTCCGAAGCTTTGGCTCAAGTTAAAATTACCCAGAGCTTGGGAAAATGTACTGTGTGGATTGGGACTTCCAAAATCCCGCAGTTAGTGTGGCCAGTGGCCATATGGACATTAGCCCCTGGCAGCTCCAGCGTGAGCAGGACAGTGAATCCGCTCTGTGTTTTAGTCCAGACATTTGAAAAAATCTATCCAACCTTCTATAATTGAAGAAAGGTGGGGTATTAAATGAACAAATTAGAACCGAATTTCTATTCCAGAATGCTCTGAATTAAAATTAAAAGGCAGCAGGATCAAGCAAGCAACCTAAGAAAATTTTTTTTTCTTTTTCTCTTTTTGAACTACAGCTGTCCATTTTCACTTTTCAAAAGCGCCACTGAAAGAAACTCTGGTATTAAAAGCTCCTAGATGAACGTGGATGCACATTTTTAACTAGCGGGGGAAAGCCACTTTTCTAATGGAAAGTTCTCTCCCTGCTTAGTATGCAGTTTCTCACTGAACCCATCAAAGACCTCTCGCTGAAAAGCCAGGCGGCTGGGTTTTTCTCTCCTTGAGTAATAGTGTCCTATTATAATGATGCACAAAGCTCAGAGAAGTGGCGGGCATTGCTCCGGCTCACCAAACTGATTATGAATCGACCGTGTGGAGGCCACAGCTGGCTTCCCAAGCAAACAAGGCCATTGTTTTGCAAGACTCCACACTGTGCAGCATTGTTAAGCCCCAGCTGAAATGATGTGTGTGGCAGGCTTATGGCTTGCCATTTCTCTTTGCCTCGAGGCATCCCAAACTCAACCTTCCAGCACCTGAGCATTTAAGATCAAGAGCACACATAGAACAGAGATGGGCAATCGATTTGTGTGGGTTTTTCAGGCTATGTGACCATGTTCTAGAAGAGTTTATTCCTACGTTTCACCAGCATCTGTGGCTGGCATCTTCTAGAACGTGGTCACATAGCCCAAAAACCCAAAGAAATCTATGGATGCTGGCCATGAAAGCCTTCAACTTCACAGAGATGGGCAACTTTTCTGACTCTCTGCTTGGAAGGTTCTAACATTCCTGGGGAAAATACCTGGGGAAATCATTAAAATAAAATCTTGAAATGATCTGGAAACATTTTAAAGAAATCTTGCACTTCTCTTTTCATGGCCCAGGAGGCATTTACACTAATCTTTTTGTCCCAAGGAGATGTGGATCACTGCACTGATGCACTTTGGGTTTGTTGTTCCCATTTTGGGTTCGCAGATCTCTTTGAGTCATTGTAACCCCTTTGTTATTCACTCATGCCATCGCTTTGGGGTAAAATGCAGCTGACTCCATTCATTTAAACAATGCAGAGCAATCCGAGTTAATTCAGAAGCTTATTCACACTGCCGAAGATGCGGATCAATGCAGATCTTTCAGGAAAACTCAGGAAAAAAACCCAGTATTGAATAACCTGGGTTAAGTGGGGTTTTTGCTGCTGCCACAACCGCCCAAAAAAGTGCATCGAGTGCATTCGGGACATGTGTGAACAACAAGGATTCAATCTGGATTCATCCTGGATTATTTTCATAGTGTGAATGGGCCCCCCAGATATATTCCCTATTCTTTCCCCATCACTTGCCACACCTTAGAGTCACCATAAGTCAGAATGACTTGAAGGCACACAACAACTATCTCCCCCACATACACACATTTAAACCCTTTGTATCTGGGAAGAAGGCTCTGATAATGAGTTGGCTCCTCATTATCTCAGTAGTTAAAGTGGTATCATTCTGCAGTGCAGATGTACCCTAAGTAAAAACAAAAAGCAGCCTGCCGGCTCAAGTTTTAGACATCTGCCTGATTACTTTCTCTATACTCAGCAGTATTTAATGGCTTGTTTGTCTGAATAGTCTTTGCTATGCTAGGAAATAGTCCTGCGAGAAGCGGCTGTGCTGCTGCTTTCAGTGGTCTGTTGGCTTTATGAAGACTTTGAACACATGGTAATGTGCAAGTATTCGCCCGCCCCCCCCCATCATTTTTTATCCCCACAATAATGCTAATACTACAATGTAGGTTAGGCTGAGAGGCAATGACTGGCCTGAGGCCACTTCTTGAGCTTCACCACTAAGTAGGGATGATCTCTTTCTAGTCCTTGTTTGGCATTCTAACCACTTTGTTGTGCTTTCTCTTGAGAAGTTGAATGGTGTGTGTAGATGCAGTGTTACACACAAAGACCCCCAATGTCTTTTTTCTACTGTCTACTGACCATATCTTCCTCCTGTATACATGCAGTTCTTCACAGAGTCTTAATACATATAAAGGATTGACACAGAGGTTGGCTAGTTTCAGGGAATTTCAGGGAAGCAGATTCCTCTCTCCATTGGAAGAAACTTCCTAATACTAAGAATTGTTCAGCGGTCGCAAAGATTGCCTGAAAGGCATTGAAAGGCTGTGTACTCTCCTTTACTGGAGATGTTTAAGCCAATATATGGATTATTTATATCTTTATGTATTTTATACCCCGCCTTTCCGCCAAGGTGGGACCCAAGACAGCTCACAGGAGGGAATCAACTAAAATCTTACCATTCATTTTTAAATATATATATATTACAATAGTCACAATTAAAATATTAACTTATTTTAAAATATACAAAGATTAACTTTTTTAAAAATCCATAGCAACGGATAAGCCATTTGTCTCAAACCAAAAGGCCAACACAGAACATAGGCATAGGCACAGAGACACAAACGGACTTGTTCAGTGCTTTAGAAGGGATCAGGCACATTCACTGAGGATAGCATCTGTGAGTGGCTATTATTTATTATGAGATCCAGCATGGTGTGGTGTATTATTATGAGAGCCAGTGTGGCATAGTGGTTTGAGAGTTGGACTATGACTCTGGAGATCAGGGTTCAATTCCCAGCTTGTCCATAAAACCCACTTGGTGACCTTGGGCAAGTCACACTCTCTCAGCCTCAGGGGAAGGCAATGGCAAAGTCCTTCTGAACAAACCTTGACAAGAAAATCCTATCATAGGTTCGCCTTAGGGTAGACATAAGTTGGAAATGCCCTGAAGACACACAATAGCAACAGCAGCATGATGTAGTGGTTTGAATGTTGGACTCTGACTCTGGGAGACCAGGGTTCAAATTTCAGATCAGCCATGGAAACCCACTGGGCAAGTTTGAACCCTTGGGCAAGTCAAACTTTCTCCACCTCAGAGGAATGCAAAGGCAAGCATATCTTCTGAACAAATCTTTCCAAGAAAACATCATCATAGGGTTGCCTTAGGGTTACCATAAGTTGGAAACTATTTGAAGGCACACAACAGCAGCAACAGCAAATTAGCCATTATGTGTATATAGAACTTTGAGGATCAGGGGGAATTTGACACTGAAAATCAGTTTGATGGTACATAATAATAAAGAGAGAGGGATATTGCCCTCATGTTCTGTTTGGCCTTTCTGTAAGCATCCAGCTGCCCACTGTAGGAAACAGGATATTGGGCTTGTTCAGTCATCAGTGCATTCCAGCAGGGCTGCTCTAATTTTCTGGTATGTGGCAGAAAACCTAGCAACACATAATTTGCAAGCCTACCATCAGTACATCCCAAACCATAGTTCTTAACTCTTCAGCTGCAGCCACCCTGCTCTGTGATTGTCATTTGAAGTGCTGTTGCCTTGGTGGCTTCTTCTCCAAATGAGTTCCAGCTGCTGGGAAGGGCTAGACAAATATCTGAATTAGGATGCTAATAGCATGCCGCTAGCTATTGCCAGCACTTCTGACCTTGCCAGGGCAGCGGGGAAAACTACTGCGAGGATATGCTTGAAATTCAGATGGATGCCAACAGGATCCAGCTCCATTTGGAGATCTTTGCAAAATGTGTGTTGATGGGCTGGCAGAAGCCACAGGGAAGAACTGATTGAACCAATATCTTTGCATGGCATGAAGAGCCAGGTCTGTCATTGGGCAGAATGAGATAGCTGCTTCAAGCAACTGATTTCGGGTGTTATCCAAGAGGAGCAACTGGTTAGTTATTTAATTTGTTCTCACTTTATTTCTACTACCAGGGGAGAGAAGAGCTGCTTGTTGGTTTGCTTTTTTCAGACTCAGATGAAGCCGAGTTGAAAAGTTTTGAGATTTCCCCCCCTCACCACCCCACAACTAAAGAACATTTTCTGAATATTCTCTATCATTTTGTGTATGTGTGTGTTATACAGTGACAACTTTGCTCCCATGCCAGTGGAGTGGCAAATGAACTCCATGCTTTAATGAACCTAAATAGCTCCAAGTCTTTGGATAACCTTTGAAGCTAGCCAAACCGGAAGTGAATTCACTGGCCAACTGATGTAAAAGCCATCATCCACTGCTGGTGTGGTGGTTGCATGTCTCCCATTCTGCAACACACGAGCTCACTCCAATGGAAGCAGGCCAGAAGCACCCCAAAGTATATAATATATTGTTGTGTGCCTTCAAGTTGTTTCCAACTTATGGCAACCCTAAGGGAACCCTATCACGGGGTGTGCTTAACAAGATATGGTCAAGGGAGACTGCCTTTGCTTTCCTCTGAGGTTGCGAGATCAAAACTTGCCCTAGATCACCCAGTGGGTTTCCATGGCTGAGCAGAAATTTGAACCCTGTTCTCCAGAGTGTTAGTCCAGTGCTGAAAACACTATACCTTGCTGGCTCTCACTATATTTGTACTACCAAGGAAAGAGAGAGTTGCTTGTGAATATGTTGTTGTTTTTTTCTGGCTCAGATGCAGAGGAGTTGAAAATTTCTGTGATTTATTCTCTCTCACACACCTCCATTTCCTTCTAAAGAAGGCCAATGTAACAGGACATCCTCTGAATAGTCTCTATAACTGTGTGTAAAATAAAATGTGTAAAGTTTGTGTGGTGGTTCCTCCTACCAACACCCCTGAATGTATAATATCTGCAATGGTATTTAGGGATGCAGGTAGCTTCTCCATATTCCATATTACTCATGATCAGTTATGTATCTGGGCTAACTCACTGTTTCTTTGACCAGACTATTATAAACCAAGGATGGGCAATTGAGGCTCTGCAGATACCTTTGGTCTACAACTCCCATCGGCCTTAGACTACCAATATTGAAGGGTGATGGGAGCTGCATTCCAAAACAATAAAAATCCGAAGTATGACAGTTGCCCACAGTAGAATGAACCTAAATATTTGTGGCATATATGCTTTTAAAAATGACTTTCTTAACAAGGAAGGTGCCTATATAGAAGTACTACATATGAACTGCATTGTTAACCTCCCACCCAGAAAAATATGCATTGAAGCCCATGAATGTATATTAATTTTCCTTACGTGATTTTACAGCAGACTTCCCTAGCTTGATTCCCTCTAGATGCAATTGACTATAACTAAATGTGGGAACAATTGGTTTAAACACATACTACTACTTTTAAAAAAGCATTTAAAATTATATATATATAAAACCATGAATACATACTTTAAATTTCATAACTTAAAAATCATCTAGATCAGGCAGCAGATCCAGCTTGTGGATTTGTCTTCCAGCAGCAGGACTTTGTTGAGTCTGTGGCTGTGGGTGAGTGGCTGAAGAAAATGTCTATTGTCTACTGAGTAACAGTTCTCAGCCTAGTTTCAACTGACTGAAGTAAATAGCCCCCAGAGGACCTGAGTGTATAGGAGAAGATGATCCTGCAGGGTCCAGATTACCAACAGAGGAAAGGGCCAACAAGGGACTCCTTGCCTAAATCAATGGGAAGGACTCAAAGTTCCCTTTAGAGTACTGTACTTGTGGCATAGTAGACCTTGGTCTATCCTCACAGAAGGTTAATTCAAATATCAATGTTCTGTCAACTATGGGCTTGGTGTTTAATAAAGCATATTTCAGCACTTTGTCTCCTGTGGGATGTATGGAACAAGATGCTTTTCCCCTCTTACCTGATGTGGATGTGGCAGTAGAGTTGCACATGCATTTTCTGCAGAGTTTGCATGGAATGTGCTCCAGTGCTCCGTGCACTTGCAGAGTTTTGAAAAATACATAGTAACGGCTTGCTACCAGTGAATGGTGTTAAATGTTAGTGTTTCCATTTAAATACTTCTCTTTCACTCTTTGTCTTTCACCCTTTTTCTCCCTCTTTTTCTTTCTCTCTCTCTGCCCTGCTCCAGTGTAAAACGCTGTCTGGCATCTGTGATCACATCATCTCTCTCTCATCAGACTCTCTGGTGTCACAATCAGCTCACCTCGAAGTTGTTCACCTTACCAGCATCATGCCCAGTGAAGGTTTGGTAAGTAGTAGGACGGCAATGCTTCTAAGAGACACAAAAGAGGTTTGACAGGGAGATGGTATGCATGCTCATTTCTTTTCCTCCAGTGTCATCTAGAGATGACATTGTGGGTGAAAATACTCCAGATCTATATCACTGGCTGAGTGGCTGCCATGATTTTCTAAAACACGTACTTGCAACATCTCTGTACTACCCACCCCTAAGGTTGTCTGTGTAGTGCTCAAATAAATATTAAGTCCATGCCATATCAAAATAAAACATAGACATTTTAAAAAACCGAAACCACTAAAACTATCCAATTTATGGCCATATTATACTCTTGAAAACCATTTTGAAATGAAATCAGAGTCAAAGCACTGAAAGGATATATTTTTAAACTTTTAAAAATCCAATTAGGGAAGAAATGCCTCCAGACACGCATGTACAGTATTCCAGCTCCCCATTGCCAGGGCTAAGTTAGTAAAATCTCATTAGTTTCCTGGGCCTTGGAGAGCCAGTTCAGTCACCAATCTGCTTCTGCTCAAGTCCTGGCCTGGACTAAGTTAAACTGATGCATCTGGACCAATAAAAAGCCCAGGGATAGCCACCAGATGAACTAATAAAATCTACCATCTGCACAGGCTGGTTGAGCATTGCAAGGCAAGAGGAGATATTCCGTGCAATGAGTAATGATATTTCATTTTCATTTTCATACCTTCCAGCTATCCCAGTTTAGTTGGTACAATTTTGATTAATTATCCCATATTTTCAGTTGCTTTTGAAATGTCCCAGTTTCCCTCTCCTCCTCCCACTTTCTGCTCAGCTTATTTCAGCTGCTGCAAACTGAGTTCAAATATTGTTTGCACTCAATAAATTTAGTTGTGGGAGAAGAGAGGGGAAGGCAAGATCTTGCCTTTCCCAATAGGCTGAGCCAAAAACAAACTGCTGTGGCCTCTCTTAGCTTGTGTATTCTTCCCCATTAGTACTTTTTGTCCTCTTGACCATGCTCTGATGTTTCTTGGCCACATGTGCCCCAGCTTCCACCTGTGATATGCTGGAGGGCATGCTTCTAGGCAACAGATCCCATGTGAGCAGGGAGCTAAATAGGGTCAGTCCTGGTTAATACTTGGATGGGAAACTGTCAATGTGCCATAGACAGAGAAATGAACTGGCAAAACTTTCAGAGTATTCCTTGCATAAGAAAACTTTAGGAAATTCAAGGAGTTACCATAATTCAAAAGGTGACCTGAAGGCATACACACAAACACATGCACACACACCTTTCCTTCCTCCATTGAAACCCTTAGTTTTGCCAGCACTCTTCTCATCTACCAAGAACTGTGTTTAGTTCTATTCACTGAAATAGATCAAATTCTTATCTCTTATCTTCATTTCCTCCTATCTCTCTGTAGTACTATTCCTGTTTATTTCTCTGTTCCATCTCTGGGTGCCTAGATTAATCACATTTCTCTGAACATACATATTTTTACTTCATTTTACAGTTAGCTGCATTGTAATGCAAGTAATATACTCTCATTGTACTGTGTCGTCTGATATAGAAACCAAATATGTTGTCACCTGTCTTGTTGTTATACTGTCCCTGGTACACCACTGAGGGTGCTAATGATGCTTCACAACGCCCATAACAATAGACTTCAGCAACACAATACCTGATGTGGAAGCAATTTTTACTCTGCTGCAATTTACAAATTCTGGTGCTCATTTTTACTTGTTCAAGGGAGTAGGCATGGATTGGAATACCTCTGACTTCCAAAGTGAGACACTGCAGACCACTCACACTTTTATGTTTGCAGTGTTCACATTCCCTTAATGACTTTTCCCTGCCTGATCTCTTTGGATATCTTCTCTGTGTTCCCAAAAATTCAAAGCAACACACATCTAAAAATAAACATTTAAGTCAGTGGCACCCCTAGGGTTGGCATCACCCAGTGCAATAACTCATGGTGCCACCCCTAAACTTGACACCCTCCCATTCAACACCATACAGAGTCCTTAGTAATGCTTTTTGTACCAATGCTATTCATAGTTTCCATATGTCACTGAATATAATGGCAATAGTTGTGACAAACAACTAGCAAAATTAAAATTATACCTTGAAATTACAGTATTAGATATGCAGCCTACATATATTTACATGTACATAGTTTTGTGTGGTTAAAGTGAAAATTTGGTAAGATGTGATTTCTAGTATATGTGTGTGCGCACGTGCGTGTGTGTGCATATATATATATATATATATATATATATATATATATATTCAAAGATTTAAAAATCTGAAGCCTCTCCTTTTTTCTCCCAATGAGTCTCACCTCACTCACAGCTCTGGCATTTTAAAGAAATGCATGCAAATGCCATAGCCAACCCCCCCCCCCCAGTTGTTTAGGAAGCAATGATGTCACCTCCTCTTCGCGTGTCACCTGATGTGCCCCCCCAATAATACCCCTGTTTTAGGTCATTGCAATGCTAGAAAATCAGTTAATGGACAAAAGTTTCAGTTGGGGAATGACAAATGATCATATAGGGGGCAATACTCTCATTCATAGCCCCCTGTCACTATATCTCTGATAAAAGGTATCAGTCCAGAAGCAGCTTCAGAATGACCCAACATTGAATAATAATTAATTAAGAAATTAATTAAACCCACATGACACTTGATTCTGTGGATGTGTTTGAGTAATGGTGGAATAAGGATGCTTTGCTGTGCCTCTGGCCAGGGGAAGGTATAACACTAATTCAGGTTTGGCACCTGTGGACAGGTTGGGGGGTATTCACCCCATGCCTGCCTGGAGAACCACACTGGCATGTTTGGGGCACACTGGATGTGATATAATAGCACATTGTGGCTGCCATTTTGGGGGCTCAGAGGGGTTGAATGGCTTGTGGGGCTTTTGGATAGTTCACATCGTTTTATAAAAATGTGGGTTCAAGGGTTTGGGGGAGATCCCAAGGGCTGCATGTGGCTCTTGGACATAGTTTGCCTACAACTGTACTAAAGATAATGATTTGGGGATTAAACAGTTGAGTAGGCCAATTGTGGCGCAGTGGTTAAATGCCGGTCCTGCAGCCACAAGGTTGTGAGTTTGATCCCAGGGCTCCAAGGTTGACTCAGCCTTCCATTCTTTCATAAGTCAATAAAATGAGTACCCAGCTTGTTGGGGAAAATTCACTTACAGACTGTAAATCGGATGTGCTGAATTCACTGATAAGCAGTATAGAAATGTAAATGCTAGACCAAACACTTAGCTCCTGCAGGTAGCTATAGGCAGCCCCATTGCCCTGGCATGGCCCAGTGGTATCCTCTTCTCATGATCTCTTGAACTGGTCAGCAGAGCATAGGAACCTGTTGCTTAACATGTGTCATGATACACCACAGTGCCTGCTTTGGGACACAATAGCACTGCTTTGGGACACAAATGGTAGATTCTTATAGCCCTCCATTCCCAACCAATAAGCCCACAGCAAGGAAGGCCTTGCAGTGTGTAAGAAAAGGACTACAATAATCTACCAAAGGCTCCTCAGTCATAGTACTAGCCCTGAGGCCAAGCAAGCATCCCAAGTAAGAATTTACCACTTTGTTTTCTCTATACAGTGGGCCCTTGATATCCACTGGAGTTTTGTTCCAGGATCCTCCATCAATATAAAAATCCATGGATGTTCAAGTCCCATGAAATACAATGGCATAGTAAAGTGATGTCCCATATATAAAATGGCAAAATCAAGGTTTGCTTTTTGGAATATATATATGCACACACAGAGAGACACACACATATATATCAACAGCAACAACGATAATTTATTTCGGTCATTGACTAGTATAAAAATAAAAATACATATATAATATTTGCAAGCCGTAGATGGTTGAATAAAGAATACATGGATATAGAGGGCCAATTATAGTATTCTAATAGCAGATGTGTTCTTCGGACTTGTAGCTGTCCCTGTTTTTATAGGAGAGAATTTAATCCTTTCTAGGAAAAATTGGAATGCTTTTAACTTCCAGAAGAAAGCCATCCTAGTGAAGAACAAAGAGATGTATTAGAAGGAAAAGCAGAGCATTGGCAAAGGACTTTGGCATGCTGCATTACAGAAACTGTAGCCCGAAGAGAAGGATTTATAACAACCAGGGACCTACATTAGTTTTGCTTGTGCTCTCAAGGCTACAGGGAATTTTGAGAGGAATTTCTGTCACATTGGATGAAACAAATCAGAATGACGGTCCTCAGCTTAAATCGGAGAACATGATGGTCCTTATTTACCACACTTTCCACATGCTCTCTCTCAAGAAATATTGCTAGTCCCTTTCTCTTGCATCAAAAATCTTCAGACGTTTGGTCCTTCCTTCCTTCCTTCCTTCCTTCCTTCCTTCCTTCTCAATATCTGTACCCCATTCTATATCACAGGACCTCAAGCAAAATTCATATAAAGCAGGTATAAGCAAAATTGATATAGGCATAAAAGTTGTTGAAAGGCATGAAGAACATTGGATAACCTTGAACAAGTCACACACTCTTAGTCCCAGAAAATCCTGTAGTAGGGTCACCAAGGTTTCCATAATAATAAATATATAATAAAATTTTATTTATATGCCGCCCTTCCTACGATCAGGGCGGCTCACAACAGGTTAAAATACAAACAGATTAAAATACACAATACACAAATTAAAAAAGAAAATACAATAAATCAACCCAACAGCAAAAAGCCCCATAGCCCAACCTCAAGGCCACGGTAGAGGAGGGAGGCCCACAGGATATTCCATAAATCAGAAATGACTTGAAGACACAACAACAACAACTGAAAAATTAAAATGCATCCCTTCAAAATATGTACTCCTATTTTAAAATTTACCCTGAGAGGGCAAATTTGGAGGAATGAAATCCAGGGGTCGGGGAGGGGGGATATTTTTACATCTTATTCATGAATCGTCCAAAACCTGTCCATAGAATTCAGTGGAGCTGAGGGTAAGAACCCTTGGTTTGGAGGCATTGGCTATATTGCAATTGCAGTTCTGAAGGCCAGAGCTAGTTATTGAGTTACCAGAAAACAGTTCTTGAGTGAGAAATGTTGTGGAGTTGTGGGCCACTTTCTGATTAAAAACCTTACTGGGACTTCTGCTCAAAGAAGAGCATGTAGTTTGAGCCCCAGCCATAAATCCTTTCAAGTTTATCATCCAGTAGTGATGGAAAGAATGTTCATAGATAGATAGATAGATAGATAGGCCAAATATTGTGTATTACAAGTGTTAGGAAACCCTGAATGAGAACATCATGAGCTGCTGAGAATTTTGACTCATTCTTCACAAAACTCAGACGTGGGTTATCCATGCAAAATGCAGCATTTGTGTGTCCTTGCACATGTGTGTATGGAACACACAAAAATGCCAGATACTGAGCCACAAAGCGCAAATGTTTCTCAATAAGTCCTGAACCAAGAAAACCGCTGTTTTCAAAGGCATTCTCACAGCAGGAGTAAAAATGCCAAAATGAATCGTTGCTTTCCCAAGGGTGAAATTAGCAAAAAAAAATAAAATAATTTAAAACAACAAAATTACATTTCTAAAGTCCAGTGACTGTTGAGAACCAGCCATGCCTGTTTTGGGACTATTCAGATTTGATTGGCCATACTGTTCCCTTACCTGCCTTCTCCATCAGTCTTTGGATCTTCTTTTCCTCTTACTTTGCCTCCATTGCTTTCTCCCCCTTAATTTATGGACTTCTATCTTGCCCCTGGATTTTTTTCCTCCACTGTATACAATTTCCAGCGTCTCTCTTCCTATGCCATATTCCTCTGGATGCTCACATCCATTGTGAAAGCCTTATCTGCAAATGCCTTAACGCTGAAGTGTGAGAAACATGCAGGGCTTATTTCACTTCATTTCCAGCAAAAAAAAAAACCAAAACCCAAAACTGTTGTTAACTCCCTCGCCGCCCCTGGCAAGAACGGCTGCAAGCTGATTCTTGACAGATGAAATTTCCCTGGTGACCAATGGAGATGTCTCTCTTTCAGAACGATGTGCTGTTCCTGCTCCACTTCCCTCAGCGTTTTGTCAATATAGGAGGCAATCAACTAAGTGTCGTTCCTCGACAAACTCCATTTACATTAATGGGATTTGTACTGGAGCTTGGTGGATGGAACCCATAGCTTACAACAGAACAGGTTGCATTGCACAATCAGCAGAGAGCAGGGACACCAGCACAATAGTTCAGGAAGGAGCTTTTACAAATGTAGCCCCATCTGCAAAACACCAAACAGAACAATCCCATTTATATTTTGTTACAGCTAGGCCTCTGGATGTACTGTGAGCAAGAGGAAAGAGCAAACACCTGATCCAGGTGGAAATGCAAGATTTGCAAGACAGGTTGTGAGACCCAGTATCTTTACTGTCAGAGCTTGCCTGATATTCCGTTAATGTGTGATGTTGGAACTGTCACAACAAGGAACAAGGCTTTTACAGTGGTGGCCCTAAAGTTGTGAATATAACAGTACAAATCCCATTAATGTAAATGGAGTTTGCAATGGAACGACATCACTTGCCAGTAGAAACAACTGCAAGGCATATTTTTCAGCTGGCATTTGGCATCTGGTTAAACCAGCTACTGAATCTGTGGGTGCTGACTTTTCATTGTTATTGTTTGTATTATTGATAGCTTTATCGTGTGTACTATCATAAGCCCCTTTGAACTTGGAGCCTTAAAATGTTTTAAATGACTACAAGTTAAGTCTCCCTTGTCTGGAATTCCAAAATCCAAAATCATCCACATAGGTGGCTGAGATAGTAACACCATTGCTTTCTGATGGATCAATGTACACAAAGATTGCTTCATGCATAAAATTATTACAAAAATTGTGTATAAAATTATCTTCACCCTATGTGTATAAGGTGCATATGAAACATAAATGAATTCCATGTTTAGACTTGGGTCTCATCTCCAAGATATTTCCTTATGTATATACAAATAGTCCAAAAGCTGAAACACTCTAAAATCTGAAACATTTCTGGTCCCAAGCATTTCAGATAAGAGAGACTCTACCTATACTACCTAACTGCCTTTCATAACATTTTAAAAGATGGCAGTTAGAAGGATACCTATTGCCTTATCCATGAACCCAGTGGGCCACAGAGGACATCTGTGGATCACTTGGGCTGGGTACATGTGTGTGCATTTCAATACTTTGCATGCTAGACAACTTCCTTCACCCAGAGCCTTTTCTGTGTGTTAGAGCCTGAACAGACAGGCCAAAATAAAACTGCTCTGGGTCACTTTGGAGGTATGCTGTTTAAATGACACATGGATCTTAAGAGGCCAGAAGCTGCACCAAAGCTGTGCTCCAGTGGTTTGAGTATTGGACTGCACCTCTGGAGACCAGGGTTCGATTCCCCATTCAGCCATGAAACTCACTGGGTGACTTTGTACATGCTCTCAACCTCAGTGGAAGGCAATGGCAAGCCACTTCTGATCATGCCAAGAAAACCCCATTACACACACACACACACACACACACACACACACACTGTACAATAACATTGGGGGCATCAGATGCCCTAAGGAATCGTTTTCAACTTCATTCAGATGACTGCTGTTAGAGAATAAAAGGAAGGAAAGTTCACCCATGTCTTGCAACCATATATTTCATAATGTCATAAAATCACAAGTTCAGCTTTTCAAAATTGCACACCACTTTGCTTCATGAATTGCATAACAACCATCTTACAATCCATAGGTCATAAAAATATATGTGACAAAAAGAACTTAGCACAGTGGTAGTGCACATGCTTGGCATGCAAGAAATGTCCAGTGCAATCCCTGGGAATTCTAGGTAGTGCTTGGAAAGACTCCCGTCTGAAGCACAAGTCAACTTTTGCCTGGCAATGCAAATTAATGTCTTTGTGAGCTACAATGACCTAGGATCTGCTCTCTTATAAGGCAGCATCCTACATTGCTAAAACTGTAGAAAGTAGAACAGTTTTGCAGCTGTTTATGTAGAAGGCAATGATCCCAACTCCAAATGCCTACATTCTGGATTGCTCCTAGATTCCTATCAAACAGCTAGCTTCCTTCATTTCCCAAAAGCCAGTTACAGGTTATATCAAAACTAAAGTTGAGTTGGCATAACAGGTTATTATGGCAGGTAGTCTTTTTATAATGTATGCATGTACTTTATGAGTCTTTTTATAATGTATGCATAGTGTAGTGGTTTGAATGTTGGACTAAGACACTGGGAGACCAGGGTTTGAATCCCCACTCGGCCATGGAAACTCGCTGGGTGACCCTGAGCAAGTCACACTCTCTCCACCTCAGAGGAAGGCAAAGACAAACCACTCTCTGAACACATCTTGCCAAGAAACCCAAGATAGGTTCGCCTTAGGGTTTCCATAAGTTGGAAATGACTTGAGGACACACAATGATAACATGTGTGTATGTATTTTAGCATTTATAGCCCCCTTCTGCAACCACGTCACTTAACACCTGTCAAAAATAGCAATACGGTGACAAAACCATATAACAGTCTGTGAAATAATAATAATAATAATTAATAATAATCGAAAATAACTGCAGGCATTTTCCTGGGCCTGAATGGGGGGCTCACCGTGCTGTGACCAGATGTAGCATAAACATAGTTCCTACAAATATACTAACTGTATGTCTACACACTCCAGTTTTATCATAATGGTAGGGTTTTTATTCATCATCGCTATACATAAGGGACCACCTGGGGTAAACAGCCTACAGCTGTTTTTCCTTTCCTACCCCTCACCTGACAGAAGTAAAAGAAAAACAACTCTGTGCAGGTAATATGTACAGCCCAGGCTGTCTGTCTTATTAGCCATAATGGGGAATGGTCCCTGAAGCACTGTCACCATGACACAGGTTGCCTTGCAGAAACAATACATTTCCGTTAGTGTCAGGATCTTCTTACCATGAAGGGTAAAGTAGCCCTTTGAGGAACCTCCCTAGCAGTGAGCATGACAGAAGGCTAAAGGAGATTTGTATACACATGGTATTGCTGGATACGAGAGGGAAGCCAAAACATGCAATATATCAAGCGGGCAGGGTACAGAAATTGTTTTACATTGCAGTGAAGAATAGTTTCTGGCTTCCTCTGAGTCGAGCATCTTGCTGTCAGATGCCTTGGGCTACAGATGGAAGGACAGAATTTGCTAGGATGTTCTCAAAAGCAATGAGAGAGCTGAGCTCAGCAATTTTATATACAGCAGGGAGGGGAGAAATATGCCCTGTGGACAACATGCAATCCCTAGGAGTTTTTGTGGCCTTGCCTCCCTACATGTCCCTATATTATGGCAGAAGAGCCTACCTGCACCATAGAAAGCCCCCACAGTTGCTACTGAATTTTTGCAATATCCATTATGACCAGCAGCCATTGATAACTGTATTGTCTACAAATTTGGCCAGTTTATTGACACTACATCTAGTGAGAAGAGCTACAGCCTTGATATAGCCATGATGCCTACTTCGTTGGTGTCCATTTAAGAAGGATAGGGAACCATTTTCAGCTTGAGGGCCAAACTGAATTTCAATGAAGAGCTCAGAGGTCACCTTCTCAAGGTGGGAAATGGGATATAGAAGTAAAGGGCCCGGATGAAAACACCAGAATATTACAGACCAAAGTTCTTCTGGACAGAAGATAAGCCTTAGCAGAGACATTCACCTATTTAGAATGGGGGGGGACCCCAAAACAAAGGTTGGGGACCCTAAAAATGGTGACATAGTGGAGAGAAGAGTGTAGTAGTCTGAGAGAACCCCCAAAGTCTAGATCTGGTCCCAGGAGGGTTAGATTTGGTCTCAAGGCCTATTCTAATGAGTTGTTTCTCTAAAAGAAGGATCAGCCTAAGATGGTCCTGAGGTGGACAAGATAAGGCCTTTCATATTCATTTCATATAGAAAAAGCAGCTGAGCTGTTGAACATTACTCCAAACTGGCTCTGGTGAAGCATTTTCTGCTCCACCTGGAAGCAGCAGATCAGCTTTTTGGAGAATGGGGTTGCCAAAGGGCAGCTCACGTGGCACATGCCACTCTCTGCCCCTCAGAATCTGCAGCTGCCTCCTTCTGTCTAATGGTAGGGCTGACCCTGCCAAAATAGAATATGGAGCCAAAGTTATCTTGTTCCAAAAAAGAAATTAAAAAGAAGTGCACCTATGTATGCCTGTTGGGGGAACTGAATAGAACAATTTTATAATGAGATGCTCTGCATCCTTTGTAGAGAAGATGACAGAAGTAGGTTCTGGTGATAAAAATGCTGCTTGTTGTTTAATCTTATTCACTTTTCTGCTCCTTGTTTTGAAGTTCTGTCCCCCCCCCCCAGCATCTCTTGCTTTTTCTGTGCAGCGATAATGGCTGGAAACAACACAAGCGAGCTTGTTAGTTTTCTATTTGAGGATCAAGGGAGACAGAATTTCATTTCGGCTCTGTAGTAGATTCAGACATTTTTCCAGGGCTGAGAAAAGAAGCCTGTCAGAAAGCTCCCTGGCAGAATGGTGGTGATGCAGTCATCAATGTTCCACTGTGCCAGTTCTTAGCCATTTCTATCTGAGATGGTCCTACAGTTAAATCAGATGGGTCACAACCCACCTAGCCCCCCAATCCTCCTTCCAAACAGACCGATGAATGTGAGGTGTAGTTAGATCTTGCAAGGGAGGAAGTGGAGATGAAAACTACACCTAGGTGCAAACTGCACATAGGCTGGCCTCTTGTTCTTGACTTACACACATAGTAGGTCCTGTGTGTGTGTGTGTGTGTGTTAAAATTTAAAACGTTACATTCATTCCGACACATTTTCATCCAGGAATTGCAATCAAAAATCTTTGAGTTTCTCTAGTAGGGTATTATTACCTAATAAATGTTATAGTAGGGAGCCAGTGTGGTGTAGTGGTTTGAGTGTTGGACTACGACTCTGGCAACCAGGGTTTGATTCCTCACTCAACCATGAAATTCACTGCGTGACCTTGGGCAAATCTCATGCTCTTAGCCTCAGGGGAAGGCAATGGAAAACCTTCTTTGAACAAATCATGCCAAGAAAACCCAATGATTGATTCACCATTGCTGGGAGACTTCCCTTACAGTGGGGAGTGTGGCACAGTCAGACCAAACACCAGACCAAACGTGGCAGCTACCTCCTGCCTCCTTGCCCCCTGCCCTGGGACACTAAGCCCAGTGTGAGAGCTATGTCAGTACTATAGTTGTATTGTGGTTTTTGGGGGCTGTGTGACCATGTTCTGGGAGAGTTTATTCCTGACATTTCGCCTGCATCTGTGGCTGGCATTGTCATAGAATCTGATAGTATGTCAGTACTATTGCTATTACATTCAGTGGTATTCAGCAATTATGGTTTACAAGTAACATTAGTACCGACCCCCCCCCCCCCCCCCCCCCCCCCCATTACTAAGGATTCTGTGTGGTCTGGCATGGGGAAAAGGTCCATGGGAATGACATCATGAGTTGCTACACTGGGACACACCAACTCTAGTGATGGGTTAAGGGAGTTATCAGCAGCTTTGGAGAAACCCCAAGGTTTACAGAAATACAAAACATCATTTGGGAGGGGACTATAATAGTGGAAGCAATGAAAAACTGCATGAGGGTGGCCAGAGAATGTTGACAATCTACAGGGGCAAATGGGGTATATGTAGATGCATCCTGAAAAATAGTATAACCTGGTGCTGGATCCCTCCATGCTGCCATTTTATTCTTACAGGTGCCATTTTCTGTGTACTATTTGCCCCCAGTAGGTAGGGTTGCCCATTCTGGATCATCCTGGGTCCCTAGGTTTCCAGGGCAAAACCTGAGACCTCGGCATGGCACTTAGGTGTGTCATTACATGTTATACATTAAGTACCAACCACAGCTTGCCATTCAAACCCACAGGGCCCTACGCAAGCGAGAACATATTTCCCTTTGGAGATGAAGACAGGGGCTGTACCCAGATCAAGGTGAAATGAGGGGATTATTAATTTATTTAAAGAGGCTGTTTAAATTAATAAACAAGAGTCTTAGACCCAGATCCTGGGATCTGGCGATACCTGTGGGTATTAATGATTCTTATTTCACTCTTATTTTTCCTTTTCAGGGGATGTATATCAAGTCAACATATGATGGGCTGCATGTGATCACTGGAACTACTGAAAACGTATGTTTTGATCAGTTTTTACATTTTTATTTCTTCTTCCATTACCACGAGTTGAATGTTGCAGCTGTTTGCTGGGTATAGCATCTATGAGCAGAATCCGCAGGGAATATTGCCATTCAGTGGGGCTTAAAGAGATAATATCCCAAGTGAATTGTGCCTCATTGTTATTTATTTTTCTTTGTCTCTTTTGCATAAAACGCCATAAAGGCTAATGCAAACAGTTCATAACATGGTATGCAAAGGGATATGTACAGATACCCAGTCTGTCTTTAACTCTCTGTCTGCGGAGATTACTACATGCATTCTCTGAAAATACCAGACACAGTTGCTGGCAAGTGGAAAAATATCAGGAATAAATTCTTCTAGAACATGGCCACATAGCCTGAAAAAACAACACAAAAAACTATTACTACACACAGCTTTTAAACCATGATTACACCAGGGGAAAGGTGGCTTTGATCATACTTATTGAACTATGACATCTCCAATCCATAGTTGGCACACGACAACAAGTTGCTTAGCCTTCTCTGTCAGGGAGTTCTGGTGCCACAACAAACTACAAATCTGAGGATTCCATAGCATTGAGCCATGGCAGTTAAAGCAGTGTCAAACTGCATTATTTCTGCAGTGCAGATGCAGCCAGAGAATGATGTGTTGGAAAAGCATATCATGATGTCAGCTCAGAGCTGGAGGCTGATGGGATCAGGCCCTCAGTAATTGAGACAAAAAAGAGCATGACGCAAATAGTAAAGCATTGTCCATCCTGGGAGCTCACTTCATAATTCATAAAGCTCCATTTCAGAGAGGAGTTCAGTCTCAACCATGAAATCCTAAGTAAGATGCTGAATTGTGATTGATGAGGAATGTGCTCTCTCTTGCTGTAACATTCATTAAGTATTTTACATCAGTCGCAAATCTTTGTTGCGGGGGGTTCATTCCCCATCCATGAAAGCAATGATAACATGCAAATAGGGCAGAATATGCTCTAACCACATGGCATATATTGGTCAGATTTATTCCCAGAGTATCTTTGTCTGGGCCACTGTACCCCTGCCTAGTCACAACATGATAAATCTGTATATATTTAATTTATATCTATATAAAACCATCATTTTCCCAGCTAGCATCCCCCCCCCCCCCCTTACAGTTCCACTTATATGGAGAAAGAAAGGACAGGACTCCCATCAAGATGCACTTTATTTTACTGCTATTCTAGAACAGCTCTGCCAGTTTCAGAGATAAGCAACATATGGTCCTCCAAATGCTAGTGGTAAACTTGCAGGCTCTCATTATCATCACAATCCCCACAATTGCATCCTAAAGATGTAAAAAGCACACAGCTCTGTTGATCCATGTTAAGAAGTTTGAAGGTATTTTGTAAAGAAAGTGGCTCTTAATGGTCCTTACAAGAGTGAACCACTCCGAGATATTTCAGTGGGGTAGATATATACACATACACATCAGATATATGTAATCTATTTTGTACATATACAATGTACTATATATATATATTAAATGTTCCAAGTGATTTTTGTTGTTGCATTGCTTGGCCACAGCCACATTGCATTGCTGGTTTTCATCTTTGAAATCATGGGTATGCGAAAAGCCTTGAATGCCTGTGAAAACACTGAAAAGCAACATAGATAATATACACGTTATTTTTAAGAGAGTCGTAAAATAAACCCACTAAAAATGTCTGAAATCTGCCCTATTAAAATCCGCATTCTGCTTGCTGAATATTACACAAATTGGACATTCGTGATTTATATATAATGCCTCCTGCTTCCTGTTGTCGCAGGGATGTTGAGACATTTTAATGCCTGCAGTTTGATCTCTGGAAGTCCTGCTCAGTCGTGTGGACTTCAGTGATTTCATCTGACACCCTCTACCTCTCTTTTTTTCCTGTCTTTGTAAAGGATTGAAAAATACATGAATCCTTCTTAGTAAACAAGGGAAGACAGACATGTTTCTAACTAATAAATAGGGCTGTTTTCTTTACCCGTTGCCATGATCTGCATTCCTGTGCTACAGCTTCAAATATATGCTTCTTTCAACAAAAACGAAACGATTCTGACTCCTGCCACTGTAGTCTTCTGAACCATCACTTCAAAGTTTCACACTGAACTCTTCAAGGGAGAGAATTGGGAGGAATCTAGCCCTTCCCAGTAAGCTCCAACCAAAGCAAACTGCTGCAGCTTTCCCTAGTTTGTGTGTTCTTCCTCAGGAATAATCTTGACCACACTGTCCTAGTTTTCATCTGTGAAATGTTGGAGGGTATGAACTTGCTCACCTTGCTCCCTAAGCTTTTCTGTGAAAAGCATTTTGCGTTAACTGCCCAGTTGATGTGTCTTTGGAGTTTATCACCCAGGGACCATATGTGCCACAGTCTCGTTAATGTATTAAAGCGTCTGCATCGCGCAACAGCGTGCAAATGCGCAAATGGTTTTCACACACAGTCGACAATAACATGTAAAGGGTGCATTACCAATGTGGTAAAGAGGGTAGAATGTGCATTTGGTTTTCACACAAATGTGTGAATATCCCGCTCATGGCTTGGAAATGGCAACTTTCACGCATGCGAGTGCCCTGGCTCACCCCCATTAACCATGGGAAATTGGGCAACAAGCTCAAAATGGATTATTATCCCACAAATAAACCGTGATTAGCTTTCACACTGTAGCAATTGTGCAAATAAAGCCAATTTGTGAACGAAGCGAAAATGAATTCACAATATTTTCCCGTGAATCCCTAAATGCTAGATCATGTCTCTTTCTTATCAGATTAATAGAGGATTGAACATGATGTCATGTAAAAACCAATTGCGCAATTATGTTTAATTCTCACAATAAACACTGGATCCACCCTTTTTAAACTTCCAATTTTCCCTGTGTGATAAACTCCTTTAGGTAGCTAAATCTCAGAAATCTTTTACTTTGGTTGGATTCAATTTCTTTCCCTCTCAACTGCTTTAGGGAAGATGTACTGTCCTTGATAGTTTGTCCTTGCAATGACTGGAAGCTGGACTCTATGGAATGTCTTCTCCCCTATAATTTTTACACTGGAGCTCATCAGCAAATGATTGCTCCATTACTGGCCACACTATCAGGAAGATCAGCCCAATTATATGTTAAATATGTGCTGACAGACAAAATCCCATGGGTGCCATTAGTGGTGGCCAGATTTATATCAATAGCAGTGAGAGCAAGGAAGCAATTAACTCTCTGTTACTGGAAGGATGTTGGACTGGGGGAGTAACCCCACACCGTTTGCTTTCCATTGAAGAGGGATGTTTAAAAACTCTCACTTTGAAGTTTGGCTCTCCTTTGTAGGTCCATTGGGCAAAGCCATAGTGCTGACTACATCATTATACTTTGCTTTCCATCTACAATGAATGTCTGGTTTGTTTGTAGTCTATTGACTGCCATATATAAATAGTTTAGTAAAAGAAAGGAGGAAGAAACAAAGGAAGGAAAGACAGGAGGTATGTTCACTTCAGGGGCAGCATGACATTGGTCTCCAACAATTATTATAATAATCATTAGTAGTATTAGTACTATTTTATTTTTTTATATCCCATCTTTCGTCCAATATAGGGATTCAAGGTGGCAGAATGAGGAATAGTTTCAGATTTTGATGAGCCCTTCAATGAGATGCCCGTGGCATCCAAAAATGGGCCCTCTTTCTCACCATTGTCACCACTGGTTGCTCCTCCTTCTGGGCCCAATCCACCAACCACCCAGAGGGAGAGTACTTCCACCTCCTCAGTCTCCTTGCTCTTTTGCTTGCTTGCTCAAAGAGGGCAGAGAAACAAGGCTTTTGAGGGCATACTTATCCAATTTGCAGATGACACCAAATCAGGAGGAGTAGCTAATACTCCAGAGGACAGGATCAAAATTCAAAATGACCTGAGTAGATTAGAAAGCTGGGCCAAAACGAAGAAAATGAATGGAGAAATGTAAGATGCACTTAAGTAGAAAAAGTTAAATGCACGGATATAGGATGGGTGGCACTTATCTGAACAAGACTATATGTGAAAGGGATCTAGGAGTCCTAGTAGACGACAAGTTGAACATGCATCAACAGTGCAATGCGGCAGCTAACAAGGCCAATGTGATTTTAGGCTGCGTCAATAGAAGTATAGTGTCTAGATCAAGGGAAGTAATAGTGCCACTCTGTTCTGCTCTGGTCATGCCTCAACTGGAATATTGTGTCCAGCTCTGGGCCCCACAATTCAAAAAGGATGTTGAAGAGTTGAAGCATGTCCATCCACTGAAGATGGAGCAAGCTTGTTTTTTGCTGCTCCAGAGACTAGAACACGGAACAATGAATGCAAGCTACAAGAAAAGAGATTCCAGCTCAATATTAGGATGAACTTCCTGACAGTAAGAGCTGGATGGCCATCTGTCAGGGATACTTTGATTGAGAGTTCCTGCATGGCAGAATGGGGTTGGACAGGATGGGGTCTCTTCCAGCTCTATGATTCTATGAGGCTCCAGAAGTCAGTGGTATCTTCATTGCAGCAAGTGCCCAACAGTGCCAGTCTCTGAAGCCAGCTTAGAAGGAAACAAATGATGCAGTGTGTTATAAGAAATGTGAGTGCCATTTCGGGTACCATGTTTAGTTGCATTTGGCTAGATCTTTGTTGATGTTAATAGATTATTAAACTCATTTTTTAATTGAGAAGTCACAGCGTACCCTTAGCTCCTAACCATTTTAGCGTTCTTCATCTCTCCCCCTCCCTACTTCCAATATGTAATCTCATTTTGATTGTTATAAAGTTCCATTTCAAATCCTCTGGCTTAATTAAGCATATTTGGGTCAGGGAAATTAAATGGGCTTATAAAATAGTCATATATAATTAAGCATTCCACGACAGAGCAGTGCTAACTAGAGATGGGAAAGTCCATTTAGTTCAAGCGTTCAACCCTCCACTGCCCAGCCTGATGATGCCCTAGTGTTCAGTGCTATTTTAAAAATGGTTGAAAGTGAAATCTTTAAAGGCACTTTCAGGATGTCAGATAGCAAAGCAAATCCCTTGCTTGACAATAGCCTACACATTTGGGTTAATCTTAGGGCCCAAACAGACAGGCCAAAATAAAGCTGCCTTGGGTCATTTTGGAGGTATGCTCTTTAAATGATGCATGCATCTTAAGAGGCCAGAAGCTGCGCCAAAGCCATGCTCCAATCCTAAGGAGTGGAGCACAGCTTTGGCGCAGCTTCTGGTCTCTTAAGATGTGTGTGTCATTTAAACAGCACATCTCCAAAGTGACCCAAAGCAGCTTTATTTTGACCTTTCTGTTCAGGCCCTAACTTTCTGGTCTGAGCAGCCAGGGAAGGTCTCATCTTCATAAATCTGGGACCAGATCTAGGGAAGATGAGTATGGTCAAGTAGGCCAAAACTTGCATGCATGGTATTTATTTATTTATTTCAGACAAGGAAAACTCGGGTCCATCAAATGTTTTAAGCTACAGCTTCTCTCAGACCCAGGCAACATGACTACTATTAAGGGGATGGAGAGAACTATAGACCCAAATAGTAAATCTGGAAGCCCAAGCATTTCTCATTTATTAGTTGCAGTCAATAAAAATAGTATATAATTGTTAACTAGCACAGTGTAGTGTTGAACAAGGACTCCTGGAATCCTTGCTAAGTCATGGAAACTCACTGCATGGTCTTGGGTCAAGTCAGATCTTCTCACATCCTTTCAGAGGGAGGCAATGACAACCCTCCTCTGACACAAACTTGCCAAGAAAACCCTGTGATATGGTGATCGTAGGTCACCATAAGTCAAAAAGGACTTGAAGACACACAACAACATCATATATTGCCTCAACCTGCCAGTCAAAATGTTCTGCCCCTTGAACCCAGCAAGCCCTGGCTCCACTAAAACCCTAATGAGATTTCCCCACTAGTCCAATATCTTTCTGGTTTCAAAAATATGGTTAGGGAAGATCAATAAAGCCATCAGAGTTTGACCAGTCAAGACAGAAAAGCCAGTCATGTACTCCCTCCTTCTGAATACTCAGTTTAATATATAAAATAACTACACACAGAAAGAGAGAGAGACATGTTCTTTGCTGAGAAACGACTGTGTCTTCTTTTCTGCTTAGAAAACACAAGACAATCTCGGAAATGGAGATGCGACAAAACCGAAATAAGGAAAGCAGCAGGCTTTTAGTGACAATGTCTTAAAGACTTCAAAACAATATATTTTGTGGATTTCTGATTGTTAGAAAATAGAAGGCAGATGATTGCACTATTAGATTGTCTTCACAGATGTCTCTGAAATCTATTTGGAATAAATTATAAGAATTGTTCTAATTCAGCCACAAAGCAGACACACTAATTTTATTGTGATATTTATATTACTTCTTATTCATCACAGTTTGGCATGTTTCTCTTTCTCCCTCTCTTGGTCGTTCTCATCTGTTTTCCTCCCTCCCTCCTCTTTCCCCCCCTATCATTGAGATTGATTCAAAAGATAGGTGGATGGCTATGTATCGGTAAATATAGGCGCCAGTGCCCAATCTGCTTGGATATTCTGGGAGTTGGAGTCTCAAAATTAATTTTTCCAAGCTTCATTAACATAGATGAAGATATTAGTGTTGTGGCAGATTGCCACCCCTCCTCCTGAAAACTCTTTACCTCTTTTTCTCTCTATTTCAAACGGAGGTCAAGTAATTCTGAGAAATGTATCTGAATGCAGCACTGCAAAGCATCAAAATGCCCCTTACTTTACCAAATTGGATAAAATGAGGTGTTCCTCTTTCTTTTCCAAGGTGTGGGACCTTCATCTGAGCTAGTCGGACTTCCCAGTTATATGTGCTTTCCCCAAAGCTCCCTGTGACTTGCCAATTCTATCCTATTCTCTACAGAGTGCCCAAGATAAATGACCAAGGTATGCCAAGATTATTGCCCCAAATGTTCTACCTCCTGCTGAATGTCCCTTACCTTTTTGTTAAAAGGGTCAAGATGCACAAAAATCATATTTACAGTAGCAAAAACAGCAACATCACTTAGTGTTCAGGCATCTCCCAAACCTTGAAAATACCAAGTGCATACACCATGAGGCTGTCTCTTGGAGCAGATGTGAAATTAGATAAGATGACTAGATCAGGTAGTGCTTCTTAAGCTGTCTCATGTGGGGGACTGGCAGTTCTTCCCCCAATGCCCTACATACCCTCCAGCTTTCCCAGTTTTGCAGGGACAGTCCCAATTAATCTTCTCTTGCCCCATTTTTTTTCTGCTGCTTTTAAAAGGTCCCGGTTTCTCCTCTTCCTACTTTCCACCGCTTCCTGCTTTCCTCCTCAGATTACTTCATTTGCTGCAAACTGTAAAAGTAGTTTGCACTCATTTAACTCAGAAGGGAGGAAAGAACAATGGGAAGGGAGACTTAGCCTTCACCCACACTGCAGAAATAATCCAGTTTGACACCAATTTAACTTCCATGGCTGAATGCTATGGAATCCTGGGAATTGGAGAACTAAAACTCTGTGGCATCAAAGCCCTCTGGCAGAGAAAGCTAAATGTCTCACATAACTACAGTTTCCAGAATTCCATAATATTCAGCCATGGCAATTAAAGTGGTGTCAAACTGGATTGTTTCTGCAGTGCGGATGCAGCCTTAGGCAAAAGCAAACTGCTGCAGCATCTCCTAGCTTATCTGTTCTTCGTCATTAATAACTCTTGACATCTTGACCACACTCTGATGTTGCTTGGCTATTTGCATCCTGGTTTTCACCTATGAAATGTTGGAAGGTATCGTATGGTGCCAGGAACTTGTGTTATATCTGTGCCCTTTGGCTACAGTTGGGGGCTAGCACCAGTCCATGAACCACCATTTTGCATAGCACTGCATGGCTCTAGCTGGCTTTTCAAGGAGTCAGGGAGTCTGCAGAGCACAGGGAACACACCCACCGCAGCATAGGGAATTAAAGCCTGAAAGCCCCACATGTTTGCACCCTGGGAAATTTCTCACCATTTGCTGCAATGTTTGAATGAAATTTCCTCAAAGGGTCAAAATTAAACAGAGAGAAAATTTAAGCATGATATTAATAGCTTCAGAGAAAACTGCGTAAAAAGAGATGCTGCTAGGAGGAATGAGTGTGCAGAAGGCTGCTGGTGTGGGAGCAAAAAAGACGATTGATCAGCTTAAGAAAGAAATGCATTTTCAACTAACTGACAAAAAACAGCTCAGAGGGGACAGCTTTTGAAGATGTGTCCTTTTGAAGATGGGGTGTTGCTTATAGACTGGCCACATTTCTGTTCACAGTTGCTCAGTGTGCAAATAAACAAAGCAAGAGCCATATGTAAGTATTCCACACTGCCTGTCCCAAAAGGAATTGACCCTGTGAAACGTCATCGGTTCCTGGGATGTTCAGCTGCTGGGGGCCATAATGCCATTGCTAATGGAAAAGCAGTCATCTCCCTCCCCTCCTGCCAGCTGCAGGGTGTCTGGCCACCGGTGGACTCTAATGGACTCTAATGTTGATGGATTTTAGAACAGTGTTCACTGAAAGCATTTAGGGCTGTGCATACTCTGCGCTAAGCCACTACCTTGCCTCCTTTGCAACAATATCAAATCCCAGGCCAAGAAAAGCCAAATGTTGCAGCCTGAATAAATTATGAACATCAAGCCGATTTGTCAAGGTTTGCTCATTTTGCAGAACTGGTTCCTTGCTCTGTTAGTCATTGCTCCATTCAGCTGTACTATCAAACCATAGTTGGATGTTAAGTGCATAAACAGAGCCAAAGCGAACCAGTTTTTTTTCTTGACATATTTATTCATAGGCTAGATAGTTATCTCTCTTGGTCTTATCCTTCATATTAAGGACTACTCTGCACCTTCTTTTGCCTTGGCCTTCTCCCAAAAGGAAAGTAGTTTTCAACCTGGGGGGAAATGGAGCAGATGATTTACTAGGGGAAATGCAGCCCAGAAAAGGTAAAGAGGTAGTATAGGAATACGGGGCTACTCTAAATGAATTCAAGGCCTGATACAAATGGCAAAAATGCTGGGCCGATTTAAGGGCTCCATAGGGCTGGGCATCCATACATGCCCAGTCCTAATAGCAGCACCTGTGCGCCATCTTGCCACAGCCTTGCCCACATGGGGCACACAACAATGATGTATGGGCTCCGCACACCCAAACGGCACGTGCTGGAAGCGGAGGCGTCAAGGCGCTCCTAAAAAGAAGCCATTCTAGGTGGCTTCTTTTTAGAGGGTGCATTGGTGCAGCGCAGTGCGGTTGGTGCAGCGCCGATGAGGGGTAAAGACAGGCAGCATAGAGCTGTCCGTCTGTATCCCCCCCAAGTTTCCAGAGATAGATGAACTACATCCAAAAGAACTGGCAGAAGCAATCTCAGAACCACTGACAATAATCTTTGAGAATTGCTGGAGAACAGGAGAGGTCCCAGCAGCCTGGAGGAGGGCAAATGTTGTTCCTATCTTCAAAAAAGGAAGAAAAGAGGACCCAAACAACTACCGCCCAGTCAGTTTGACATCAATACCAGGAAAGATTCAAGAGCAGATCAAGAAACAAGATCATGAAGTTTGTAGGTACACAACAACAGATTTAAATTTAGTTTGCAGACATAATGGGAAGCCTGCTTAGAACTGCTCAACATGCAAAACATGAAAAGAGTGTGAAAGTCCAAGTTGCTCTCTGTGTACATGTCCCATCAAATAAGCTGCTGGTCTTATGTCTGAATGTTGATTTTTCTTTTCTCAATCTTCTAATGATTGCGCTTTTCACATTTTATAGTTTTTAAGTGCTGCTGTACACTGCCATACAGGTTTGCCCAAACAGATGGCTTTAAGAAAACTTTTAAATAAGTAAGAGTGCAGTAAATAATTTAGCTAGAATGTCAAGCTGGATCAGACTTCTGCAACCTGGTGACCTCCAGATGTACCTTCAGCTTCCATGATCGCCAGCCAGCATGGATGGCATGAGACTTGATGAAAGCAGAACTAGATCTTGACTAAGTCTGGTCTTAGATGGACAGACCTAGTAGCATTTTTACTCTATTTGCTTTGCAAGATGAATTAATCTCTGAATGATTAGTCTGGGACCAAGACAGTATGACATAAAGCTAAGGTCTGCAAATCAGAAAGTTTTTAGTGGCGATTGTATCACTCCCACGAACTCACAAGGTGGCCATCATCAAATTATTCTTTATTGAACTCTCGCCTCCAGTTAGCAATAAACAAAATTGCTTGGACCAACTGTGCAAAGTATCTTTTAGAAGAGATGTATCTTTCAGAACATGACGATTGTTTGACGTACTTTTCAATACTCAAAGTCCAAAAATCAAAGATGAAAAGAATATTCCTAATTATTCTTTACCAGCTTGAAAAATGGATTTCTCAACAGTTAGGAAGCTCTGTCAGGAAGCGTAAGGTCCAAAACACATTGCAGAAATGATTCAGTTTGAGACTGCTTTAACTGCCTGGTTCAGTGCTAGGGAATCCTGGGAATTGTAGTTTGTTGTGACCCCAGAGCTCTCTGACAGAGAAGGCTAAATGTCTCACAAAAACGAGAATTCCCTGAATTTCCTAGCATTGAGCCAGGGCAGTTAAAGCAGTCTCAAACTGGATTATTTCTGCAGTGTGTTTTGGACCAGGCTAGCATTCGAACTCCCCAAAGTATTGCAAAAGAATGAATCCATGGAGAAAAATGCATGTGACAAGTGCGTAAAAGGGGGGGGGGGGGGGGGGGGTCTGCAGAAAAAAAGTGGGTTTTCAACACAAAAAATGGATTCCTAGTACAGAAAACTACATATCTGTCTCTGCACCTAACTCCTCCAAAATGCTTTGGGACATCTGGATATGGGGAGAGTACTGTGGGGGAATGTTTGTTTCCTCCCACAATAGGAGAGAACTATCATAATTATTCATCCTCATATGTGAAGATGAAATGGTTGAGAATTTAGATCCCCAAATTAGAGATTACAAACCATTTAGGAAAAAAGAAGGGGCAATTCTTGTTCAGCATCATTAATGTGACCAAATCAACAGGGATATATATATATGGACAGGCTTTTAAGAGGAAGGCACGCAAAGCCTGGATGAATGGATTTGTCAGTTCCTGGGGGTTTATATCCTACATTTTTAAAATCCCATTTTCTTTCTGCATCCCAAACCTTAAGAAATTTCTTTATGCTGACAAATTCTTATCAAACACAAACTGAATTGAAATTCTCTCCCATTCCTTTCTGTGAGTTCTGATTGAGATATTTTTGCCTGTCATCCTATCTCTGATGACAAACTGAAATAAAATCAAGATAGGAGGATAGGATGCATCCAGAAGGAAATAGAGGAGGTTATGTGAGCAGCATCTTCTAAGACCTGTATCATCCTGCTCTTGGACAAAACATATTGTACTTCTGCTTACTGAGCTTTATAGATTTGTGGCTATTTTGAAACATCTAAGGGAAAGAGAGGAGTTTTGTCTCTGTGTGAGAGAGAGCAGGGCAGCTAATGGGAAATGCTGGCAGGAAAGAGAGCTACTGTGTATGCAGAAAGTTCAGCAACCGGGAGCATCTGCTAAACTGAACTAAGCTATCAAGAGTTGGAAAATCACTTGGAATATGGGACAGGGGAATCATCACGGAGGTCAAAGGAAGTTTAGAGTAGAGTCTGAGGGTTCAAGATCAGTTGTGCATACATATTTTAAAACAAATTTTATACCTCTGTATGCCATGAATCGAGGCCAACTCAGGGGCAGTTAACAACCACCAAGATCTGGTCTGTATCTGAGAGCCAGCATTGTGTAGAGCTTTGAATGTACGACTCTGGAGACCAGAGTTCAAATCCCCCAACCAGTCATGCAAAGCCATGGGTGATTTTAAACAAGTCACTCTCTCTCCGCCTCAAAAGAAGTCAAAGGCAAACCTTGTCTGAACCAATTTTGCCAAGAAAACCCCATGATAGGGTAACCTAAAACAAAGGTGTTCAACCTTTTGTCTTCCAGATGTTTTGGACTTCAACTCCCCAAATTCCTGAACATTCATCATATTGGTTGGGACTCCTGGGAGCTGAAATCCCAAACTTGTGCAGGATGAGAATTTGAGAACCACTGCCTTAAGTCATATATGACTTAAAGACACACAAGAACATTATATCTTGATGATGTGTGCCTTCAAGTCATCTCCAATATCTGGTAACTCTATGGTGAACCTATCATGGTTTTTTTCTGTGGCTGAGAATGTATGACTTACCCAGGATCACCCAGTGGGTTTCCATGGTTGAGCAGGGACTTGAACCCAAGCTTGTTGTGGCACTAGAGGTCTCTGACAGAGAAGACTAAATATCTCTTTGTTTGTCTTCAAGTCATTTCTGACTCATGGCAACCCTAAGTCAAAGCTATCATGGGGTTTTCTTGGCCTAACTTGTTCAGAAGGAGTTGTCAGTTCCTTCCTCTGAAGCGGAGATAGTGTGATTTGCCCAGATCGCCCATTTGGTTTCCATGGCCGAGTGGAGATTCAAATTGTGGTCCCCAGAGTCGTAGTTGAACACTCAAACTATCACACCACACTGGCTCTCAGTATCTATATCTACATATTTAAAAAACATCCTACACTGAGCTTGGAAGTAATAATTACAAATTACTACAAATAATTAGTTGCATGTGATTAGATTCCTTTTTCCCCCAATAGCAAAGCTATCACTGCATCACTTTATGACTGTGGCCTGATGTGGGATAACTTCACTGTGTGTGATTGTACCTTTTAGTCACTTTTTTAGTTGCATGGATGTGATTTTGCCAAATGGTGGAGGAGGAATATTATATGGTCCAAGTGCTGGTTCATGCTGTGCCTTGTGCTGTTCCCTTGTATTCTCTTGGGGATGTTGAACCAAAAAAGAAATGGATCAGAGGTAAATGTGTGTTTCATGCCAAAATCCAGCAGCCTGTGACATTCAGATGTTTTCTTAAAAGCAGGAAAAAGTAAAAAGAGAAATCCACTAACTTTTGAGAAGTAGAGAAAGGACAGGTTATTGTTTAAATCTGTAACTAACTTTGGGGGACCTGGAACTATAACTTTAACTAATTATTCTTTAAAAAGTACATTTTCATGCTCGGATCCCCACATTCTTGCCAAAGGCAATCTGCAGTAATACAAAGACAATCCACAAATGAAAATAATATAAGCATTTAGAACAGCACTAATTACAATAACCCCTGCCAGAAACAACAGAAATATCAAAAACAGTAGGAAATCATGCAACAAGAAGATAGGCAGCCACTGAAAAGGGCCAAAAAATACAGGGAGGAATTAGTAATGAAGAAGGGGAAAGCTTTCAGTAAGGAACCAACATTGATTTAATCCAACATCCTGACCATATAGCCAGGTTTTAGCCTGCTGCTTGAAACCACTTAACATCAGAGCTGAAACCTCAGCAGATGGGAAACAAAAGCTGACAAGTCATTCTAAATCCTCCTGCTTTGCTTGCTGCATATTTGGATCTGGAACCATGGTGCTTACATTAACACAAGCCATGGCTTCGCGTTATGCCTGTCCCGACCTGCTGTGAGAAAGAAGGCAGGGAAATCAGTTGGCTTTTGGGATTTTAACCAGAAGCAAAACAGCTTTCCCTTGATTCTCCCCTGACAGCTCCATTCTGTGACCTGGGAAAGAAACAGATGGCTGCCATTTCTTTTGCCCAGTGGTATCTTTCGTGTATTTGACACCTGGAGTGTGTACATGTGTACAGGTGTTCATAAGCACCTCTGCCTTCTGAGCCACAATAGCATATATGGCTTCCTGATGAAAAATTGAAGAAGGAGGGAGCAAGGAGGAATGAAAGAATCAGGCCTTTTGCAAGAACCCTATTGCAAAAGGCCTGACCAGACCCACAGGGCAGCAAGAATGACCTATGCCTATATGAGTAGCTGCCTTCTGTAAGGCAAGGACTGGGTCTTAAAATGGGCGAGGGATGAGCAGAGTCAAGGATGTGGAGCTAGGATTGCCATATCCCTGTCCTTCATATTTGGGCATCTATTTTTCATATTATGCAAATTATAATTATCCATATTATTAATTTTTATACCAATTATGCAAATTCAACACATTAATCATTGCACTTTTTCTACCATTCTGTTTCAACCTCAGTACCAGTACCAAGCTAAGATCTCTCTTGTTTTGTTCCCTTGACTCTCTTGAGGGTGTTTGGAAGCAAAGGTCCACCGTGCTGCCTAGCCCTAGGCTCAAGCTGCCAACACAATCGCCACACAACACAAAGCCATTCTGCTTGCCTCCTTTCCTTTCCTGCCTTCTGGGCCTGTCAGGAAAAGACAGGAGGGAATGGAAGAATAAGGTGGCAATGCAACTCCTGTGCAGTAACAACCAGAGCCTGCAGGGCAGGATGAGGCTCCCGTCAATGCCAACTGTCTTGAACAGTTTCATGCTTCATTGCCATTGCCATATTTTAACCATTGCCATGCGATGAAGGAGAAATCTAGGATTTACTGCTTTAATTGGCCCAGTCAGCTTGGATATTTTTTAGTCTCTTCCAACCAGAATTTCCCAGGTTTTCCGGGACAAATGGCAACTCCATGTGGGAAGAGTGAAAGAGAAAGAATTCTCTCAGGATGGGGAGACTGATGGAGAGGAAGGAGCAAGGGAGGAGGAGAGAAATGTTGGCAAGAGGAGGCACCCAACCACAGGCATAAAAATAGGAAAGGAGAGATGGATGCTTGGTTTGGTGCTTCTCTTTCCTCAAGGAAAAACATATGGTCTTCCAGCCTCTCACATCACTTTGGTTCATTTCTTGTGGAAACAACAGAGGTTCCTTACACCAGGAAGTAAGGAAAGGTTTAAATGATCTGAGAAAGATGGAGAGCAGTGGCCGATCCCACCCTGTACCTCCTTTCAAAGACCTCTCCCCAAAATTGAGGAAGGAGCTGCTACATTCAGCCCCTCCGTTCACCAGAGAATGAACCCCCCTATTGGCCACTTCCTTTGTCTTTTCTGTGTGGCATCCCAGCAATGCCCATGTCCTGTCCCCTTTGCCATGCATACATGTTCACTGGGCAGAACCAACTCAATGACAAGATGTGCTTTCTGGAAGAAAAGGCTAAATACCTCTTGAAACTATGGATCCCAGGAATGGCAGTTAAAGTGATATCAAAGTGATGGAATTGTGTAGTATGAAAAAGACCATGGGGACTATAAAATATGACCATCCCAAATGTTCTGCTTTGGAGGCAGGCCAAGGTACCAATATGACAACCAGGGGGCAGGGGCAAAGGAAGCATTCAGCAATAAACAAGAGCTAAAGCACTTGCAAGTTCTTGTTTATGGCAGTGTAAAAATGATGGAGGAAACCTCAAAAGACACATAGCTTATCAACGTTTTGAGTAAAAATAGCTTCTGTACAAAAAATAAAATCATAATTTTCTCTCCAGTGGCAGGAGCTTAAAAAGTAAAAAATATGCCCGCAGCAGGCATATTCCCTTCATTATCTTTTAATGTTCTTAGAGATCATAAATCCATGATGAGAAAAAGATAGAGAGAGAGAGGTTGCAAAATAGCACAACCATGTCAGAGATGGCACTTAAAGGGGTAAATATAATCATGAAATGACAAGGAGGAAACTGGAAAGAAGGCCAAGGTGGCCAACCTTCTGCCCTTCAGATGTTTTGGACTACAGTTCCAATAATCTCAGACCATTATCCATGCTGGTTGGATGTTGTAGTCCAAAATATTTGAAGGTACGAGGCTGAGCTAGGTACAGCATTGGCTTCTACCAACGTTTCTGCTTCTTAGCATTGGTTTAGCATTAACATTCACAGATACAATTTCACTACTTGAAATGCTCAGCATCAAATCACATTCTTGGTGTGTGGGTGACCCTCATGGATAAAACAGCAGATGGTCCAAGGAAGCGTCCTTTTGTGTGAGCCAAAAGGAAGCCCAAATAGTCTCCAGAGAGGACTCCACCGAGGAAGCTAAGGTCATGAAGCAGTTGACGTGAGGAACTTTCCAATTACAAATGGTTAGAGAATTAAGAACAACTAGATAGGATGTAGCCACTATCCACAGATGTCCTTCTTTTCCCGGCTCCACCTCCACTCCATACAAATAACATCTGACTATTTGTTTGGTTTGTTGGTTGGTTGGTTTTTGACAGGAATAAGTCTATCTCTTTAAAGGGGAGGCATAGTGTGCATTTTAGTGCACCTTTTTCAACTGATTCCATTGCTCACACAAATATCCTCAGTGTGTTAGTGATTCATTTTTATGGCCACTTAAAATGCACACATTTTTCTTTCATCAGCCCATCATTCAGCTGGAGGAAGATTTCAGGTTGGCCCCCTCGCTTGCTTGGACCCCAGGCTGCTGATATATTTTTCTATCTACACTTTGAAAATGTGCATATTTTATGAGATGAGTCTGTGGCTGCTTGTTTGGATTCCCAGTGCATTCAGATCATGTCCAGTCCAGGCCATATAGACCACTGGATTCCTTATGCTTTCCTACTTGCCTTCTATATATGTGGCATGTGTTGTGATTCTGTTGTAGTAGAAGTTTTTAAGGGAGAACTAGAGTTACCCTATTCCACTTCCACAAGCCTAGTTATCTAATTTACATATTATACAAATTCTCTTAATTATACCACTTACTCTAATATGCATTCTAATGATGCAAATTCAGCACTTTATTTGTTGCAGATTTTTCTTCCAGGATGTTTCAGCCTTTGTCATAATGCTTCAGTTACAATGGATCTGAGCAATCCAAACAGAGTAATGTTTAAAGTGTTGCATTGGGAACAGGGAGGTGCAAGTTCAAAACCCTGTTTGGTCAATAAACTGACCATGTGGACCTTGGGCCAACCCTTTGATTAGCAAACGTGCCCTGCACATCCTTGCTTCTTGCACTCTGCTCCTCACACTGCTCACTCTCCCTTCCCATGCCTCACCTCACACCTTTGCAGTGCCTCTCCCTCATGCCTCTTACATGCTGATGCTTGCCTTAACCATTCTGCCTTCCTTCCTACTCCAACCTTCCCTTGCCTCCTTGCAATCCAACCCTCTTTGTTTCTTGTGCTCCATCCCTTGCACTGCTAGCTCTCCCTTCCTGCCTACTCCATCCCTTGCCTCACTGTATGCCCTCACATAACACTTCTCCTTTCCTTCCTACATTCCTGCTCTCGCTCACTCTTTTTTCTCTTCTGCTCCCTCCCTTTCCTCACCACCTATTCTTTCCATGGGCCCATCTCTTGCTTCTCTTGCCTGCCACCTGCACTACACATTATCTTCTCTTTCCTTCACTTTCCTTTATCTCCTCTTGAATTCTCCTCTTGGTGTCACCCGGTGCAGGGGGCAGCAGTGTGGGAGATGAGGGGAGGAAGGCATACCCCTCTGTTTCCTCCATGGAGCACCCTCCTCATGAGGAAGCTGCAAGGAGGTAAAGCCAGGAGGGCTGTGCTCACCCTTTCTTCAACTCTGTCTGGCTTCCTCATGAGGAGGGAGCCAGGTGGAGGGAAAGCCAGGAGAGCCAGGCCCTTTGTCCCTTCTCCTTTACCCCCATGTGACTCCCTCCTCATGAAGAAATCACATGGAGGCAAAGCCAGGAAGGGCACACTCATCATCTTCTGCTGCCTTGGTTTCCTCCTCAGGGAGCAAGCCATCCTGCAGTGAAGAAGGGGCAGGCACCAGCACCAGCACCGTAACCCCTCTTCTGGAGTGTCACCCTTTTTCTATTCCCTATGAGGAGTGAGTGGGGATCTGGGGATGTTTAGCCTGGAGAAGAGAAGGTTAAGAGGTGATATGATAGCCCTGATTAAATATTTGAAGGGATGTCACATTGAGGAGGGAGCAAGCTTTTTTTCTGCTGCTCCAGAGAATAGGACCCGGAGCAATGGATGCAAGCTACAAGAAAAGAGATTCCACCTCAACATTAGGAAAAAACCTCCTCACAGTTAGAGCTGTTTGACTGCAACACATTCCCTTGGAGTACCACCACTTATTCTCTCTTCACTCATGCCTGAAATGCAGGGCTGGATCCATTTTTTTAAAAAAACTTAAAATATTGTTGTTCATGCTCCCCACAGGTGTGTCTGTAGAGCATTTTCACCACATGGGAAGCAAGCCATTTTAGGCCCAGGAAATGACCCAGACATTAGCTCCAGTTCACTTCTTCATTTGTTTGTTTGCTTGTTTGTTTCATTTTGTTGTTTTTAAAATTCCTACCCAGGGCCTAAAATAGTGGTGGTAGTGGTAAATGTACCAAGATTGCCTCCTTCAGCAAATTTATATCCGCATTTATATATGGCATTTGTCTTCTACTGGGTAGGAAAAGTGATCCCTGCAACTTCCATTAACAAGAAAAACAATTGCATGCAAGAGTTATAAAACAAAGCATAAAATCAGAAGTAGAGGATAAAATGATATAATAAATTCCATACTGGCACCAAATATTTTAGACATGTTGAAAACTTGGAAGTCCTGAAAAAGCCCACTCCTCTCCATTCCCTGCATCTTGCTTTCCTAGAACGATGTGAATCCTCCCTTGGGGAGGGAGGGAACTAAATGCTTGGAAAGGTCAGTATGTGAGCTGATGATTCTTTAGGTAACCTTTCATAAGCTCTTCCTTCAGATTCCAGCTATCATTGCTCTGGCCCCTGGGATGGGAAGAGAACAGCCAGACATATTTCCATTGATTTCTTTGAATCCAGCAGCTGGTGAGAACCCATGCTTCTAGATTTCAACTTCCATTGCTCTGGTCTCTGAGGGAGAGAAGAGCAACCTACATCTGCTGGATTTATGGTTAAACCTGGACTCAATACATTGCCTTCTGCTAGATGACAAACCAAGGATTAAAATATTTGTGCCAAAAATCTAGAGATATGATGACTAGCAGATGTGAAGAAATAAAAAATACATCTTTTTAGCTCCTCCAAAGATGCTTCATCTGAAACACCACGATATTTCAAAAAGTGTATGACCCAGTTATTAGATGAATTCATTTTTTGTTTTCAGCAACATTTGATTATTGCCCTATTTTGAGCAACGCTGCTCGGTTGTGTTCATCTTTTTCTGCTGTCACAGGGAAACTATTTATCACACTTCTTTCTTGTAAAGAAATGCAATTTTCTTTTCAGCGTTCTCCTCCCTCTCTCCATCCTCCTCCTCCATAGTTAATAATGCTTTGGGCCACCATTTTAATTGAAATTTGAATATACAAAGCATCTATGCCAAGCTGGAGCTGTTCTGTTAACTGTGATAATCATATATATATATATATATAGAGAGAGAGAGAGAGAGAGAGAGAGAGAGAGAGAGTGTTGATGGCTGCTTTCGGAAAACATGCTTCCCAAAAAGTCTTTCTCACTGATATCCTTTGGTAGGTTTAGCTTTTGAAGTTTGCCTCCACTCGATTTCTAAAGACTTGCTTTTTGTTCACAGCCAGTGTATGTACCCTGCCTTCTGCTTTTCTTCTGGCTTGTGAAAAGTACAATAAAATTCCACTTGTTTCTCCAAATGTCTTCTTTAGTCACACCCTTCCAAGGTTTGAATGCATTGTCCTGGGCCTTCTGTAATCCAGTAATCCAAAGGGGACCAGAGCCAAAATCAATTGTACACTATTTTATTGCAGATCTCCCTCCCACCTACAGCAAAAGGTTTGCAAGAGAAGACAAAATACTATATTAAGGACAATACTAGGCAAGGAGGGGGAAATGCAGCCCTTGCTAAAGAGCTTATACATTTTTTAAATAAGAGAAATGTGTCACTTGACCAAATGAAAGCCATAAATCTGTTAGAGGCAAAGGGACCCATCTCTGGGGTTGTTGTTCAGTGCGCCTAAGGAAGCGGCACTCTGCCACAGCTCACTGCTTTGTTTCTGCTCGCAATGCACAATGAAATAAAAGCCACATCAAAGCCATTTCATCCCTACTACTTCAACCAATTGATTTGGCTTCTCTTTTGAAGGAATAATTGACCCCAGCTAAGATGTAATTGAAAAAAGATAAGAGAAAGAAAGCTGGGTTAGAGTCAAAAGACGGGGAGGGCGAAGGAAAGGGGGAAGAAAAAATTGGGAGAAGGATAAACAGAGCGTAGCCTGAACCTCTACAGCTTGTTTAGGAAGAGACCAGTGAATTCAGAGGTGCATATTAACGGTGATCAAATGTGGCAGATATTAAATAATAAATAATTTGGACATACACCAAAATTCTTTGCGGTTAAGAGCCCTAACCATGTGCTATTTACTCTTGTAGGGCTGTACTCTTGATCATGCCTCCAGTGCTGCAACCCCTAGGCAGTGCAGCCCTCTGATATCCAGCTGGTATGAAGATACCATATATATTTGACTATAAGTTGAAAAATCTATCCTGAAAATTTTACCCTCAAATCTTGGGTTGACTTATATACAGGTTAATACAGTAATACTGCTTAGAAAGGTCCTGAAAGAAGCACGCCGGAGGTGCCTTGCACTGCTAAGGCATGGGGAGTGTGTGTATGTGTGTTTGGGAAAGAGGTGATCCAAGATCCGATGTGAAAACCTTCTCTCCTTGATCCTCCTCCTCCGCTCTCTAGATCTCTTTGCCCACTGAACACCCCATTTACCCCACTTCCTTCCTCTCACGAGCCACTGTTTCATCCTCGACTTATCCATGGGTCATATCAAATCTATGGTTTTGGCCCTAAAACCTTCCCTCGGCTTATACATGAGGTTGACTTGTACACGAGTATAGACGGTATTCCTTTAGAAATAGCCATGGCCTCCTTGGGCCATGAGTTAGAGTGGCACAGTGGTTTGGGTGTTGGACTACGTAGTGTAGCACTTTTAGCTTTAGACAATGATTTTGGAGACCAGGGTTCAAATCCTGGCTCGGCTATGCAAACTCGCTGGGGTGACCTTGGCAAGTGACACTCTCTCAGCCTCAGAGGATGGCAATGGCAATGGCTCTGAAGACAACATGCCAAGGAACCCCATGATAGGGTCGCCTTAGAGTCATCATTAGTCAGAAACAACTTGGGAGGCACACAACAATAACAATGACAACAGCAACAACATGTCAACAATGTTCAGGTCATGGCTATCGGTGGGCAGACTTGTGGCATTTGCTTATAATAATAACGTGATGTTTTTAAAAAGACTTGAATGTGTTTTAGCTTTAGGTGAGAGATGTTGCTCTCCCTAGGCTAGGCTGAGAAGTGAAGCCTTTCTGACATACACATATATGTTCACACAAGGAACACATGAATAGGGTTAATGAATAGAGCAGAGAATGCACAAGGTCTTATAGTGGGATATAATATATATAGGGATTTATATCCCCTTCTCTGCCAAAATGGGACTCAAGACGGCTTACAATAATTTAAAAAGATAGAAATAAAACATTGATTATAAAAGTTTTTTAAAAAAAATAATTAAATAATACTAATATTAAAACATACATTAAAAACAGCATAGTTAGAACCATTAAACCATTAAAACAGCACAGCACACTACACAAGTAAAATTCATCCACCAAAAACTTGCCAAAATGAAAATGTATTCAGCTGCCAGTGAAAAGAGCAAAAATATCCCTAGGACCTAAATTTTCCTTGTCTTGGAGCAGCTGCACATTATAATATGCTCCCCATGTCTACATATCCCCCTAGATGGAACCCACCTAATGTAAGAAATAGGCTGTGGCTGGTATTCTGTCAGGGAGATACACATATGCAGCTTGCACTTATGCACACAGGACAAATTGTTTGCCATAGTGCAAGAGATATATTCTGTTGACAAAATTGTGCATAGGGCAACATTGCCTATTGCAAGGCACATTGTGCATTGAAATGTCACATTGGACTCTGGCACCCAGCCACTGATGTGTTACATGATGCTGCCATTGTTTTTTTATGGGGATTGGGTGCAAAAGCATCATCACATGCAGATACTTAAACTACATGAGGAGATGTTGGATTGTAGCCTGTTAGTTCTTCTTTCCAAATATGATTGGCTAACTGCTATTGGGGTAGGACAAAAATAAATGGTTCAAGGGGTAGTGATTATGACCTTAAATGCTATAGAAACTGATACTGTCACCATCCCTTGAAGATAGCACAGTAGCTAAGGATTCCTATAGAAGTCCCCTGCATCTAGCTAGTGAAGGAGGATTCTGGAAATCTCAGCAGCTATCTTGAACTTTGTGAACTCTTGCAACAGCTTCTTCTGATCTAAATTAGCATTTCCTATATTACTAAATTAGCTTAATTAGTCTGATACCATCACTGTGCCAGGAGATTAATGATCGCTTCACTTAACTCCTCCCTGATAACGCCAGTGACTTTAGATTGTCACTTTTTGATGAATGATACAAAAGCAATTTAGGATTCAGAGATATGTTGTTTAGGAAACACTTGGCTTACAGAGAGATCTTGTAGCACCTTTGAGACTAAGGACCCAAACAAACAGGCCAAAATAAAGCTGCTTTGGGTCACTTTGGAGGTATGCTGTTTAAAGGATGCATGTGTCCTAAGAGGCCGGAAGCCACGCCAAAGCCATGCTCCAATCCTAAGGACTGGAGTGCAGCTTTGGCGTACCTTCTGGCCTCTTAAAAATGCATGTGTCATTTAAATAGCATATCTCCAAAGTGACCCAAAGCAGCTTTATTTTGGCCTGTCTGTTTGAGCCATAACTGCAAAAAAAGAAGTTGGCAGTATGAGCTTTCATAGACTTAAGTCTGCTTCCTAGTATACTTAAGTCTATGAAAACTCATGCTGCCAACTTCTTTCTTTTAGTTAGTCCCAAAGGTGCTACAAGATCTCTCTACGTACTGATTCTACAGACTAACATGGCTATATCTTTGAATTCTACCTCTTGGCTTGCAATTTAATAATACACTAATGAAACCTGAACAATAACACTTTTGGTCCTTCATGTTGTCCAACTTCCTTTCCCTTTCTCTCAACTTTAGTCTCCAGCAGACCAGTGTAAGAAAATCCATGCAGGGGATGAAGTGATCCAGGTCAACCACCAAACTGTGGTGAGTACTTTTCAGATAAAACCAAATGGCCATATTTATTTCCTGCTACCGCCAAAACATTCCCACCTGTTGAAAACATGGACGAACTGTAAGTGTTCATTCTCAGACATAATTCTCACTGGGAATTTGACAGAGAAGGAACTAGTCAATAAGTCTTGATCCAAAGTAAATCTTCATGTCAAAGAATAGAAACTCTGTGAATCCTGACCTAGACATATTAAAAGCAGCTCCACCAAACTCAATAGTTGCAACCATTGCCCCATTGATTTCAGGGTAAGTCTGGATTCAATTTATTGAAAAAGATCTTCAGGGTTTTAATGTTATTAAGAATTATCAGATTATTATCTCTTTGTGTGATGTTAACCAGCCACCTAGTACTGGCCCTTCTGAATGAATTGGTGGAACCATAGTTCACTGGAGGAAGACTTATTGGGTTGGACTAAGACATTAGCCATACCATATCCCCCCTGAAAAGGACATTGAGCCCCAAATCAGGATAAGAAAGAGAAAGTCATAACAGAAAGTTCAATTTCTAGCATTTCCAGCTAAATCGGAAAGGTAACTGATAATAGTCAAAACCTGAGAGAGCCACTTCCAGTCAGTGAGGACAATTCTGAGTTATATCAATAGTGTGATCAGGTGCCTATGTTTCTGTTTCATAAGGGAAAGGCTAAAGGTTAGTGATAAAGCATTAGCTTTGTATGCAGAAGATCCCAAGTTCAATTCCCATTACCTACAGTCAAAATATCCAGATCGCAAGTGAAAGCAAAGATCATACTTTGAGACCTTGGAAAGCCAATGTTTGCCCAAATAGGGATGGAAAGAATGTATACAATTTTCCATTCCTTGGTCGAAAAATGCATTTCCCAGCAAATGGGAATCTTCATCAGGAAGAAAACTAGAAGAGTGAGAATTTTGCAGCTTTCTCCTCTGATGTGAATGAAGTGCTATGCAGGGATTATTCTATTGCAATAAATGCATTTTCTGCCTGCAAAAACCTTGTTCTCTGCACAGAAAACAGGTTGTTGTTGTTGTTGTTTCCTACAAGGAAGCATACATTTTTCTTCACAGAATAATGTCTGCACAGCACTTGAGTATGTTCAAATGTTCATTGGCTCCTGTAGCAGGGAGAAAAACTACTTTAATAATTTTTCCAGCATGAAATAGTCCAGGATTTACACTTCTGCTCATTCTTCTGATGTCTGCATTTTTAGCTGTGTGTATTTTCAAAAGTACATGCATTCTGTCCATCCCATTTCCAGTCTCAGGAAGTATCAAATGGATCTTTCCACACTGAAATGTGAATGCAACAGGTTTTTGTTTTCATCCCAGCCATCAAGATATCAGTCTGTGTTGGCTTTACAAGAAACTCACCTCATTGCATGAAATGTGCATTTCTAGGTTATGTTGCATAATATGATTTCTGTCTAGAAAATTTTCTCTGTGCAAATAATTGTTCCTAAGCACTAGACTCTCCCCCTCCACAGATATAAATGTAGTGAAAACAACATTTAAAAGGCCTTGAGCCAGGGCTGTTTGCCTGCTGGAATGCCAGCCATGTTACAATCAGACTCTCTTGTTTGTCATTTTTCGACTTTTCTTCCCAAACAGCCTTCGTTTTGCCTCCAAACAGTTTTCGGCCCTTTTAATTAAAGGATCATTCCACACACCAATTTCTAATTAGTTACATAAACGCTTGTTTCTGTAGGTAAAAGAAGCCTGCTGAAAAATGAAAGCCTCCTGGCCAACATCAGTTTCAAGAGTCCAAGAGCAGCTTTGCTAATTAAATCATCCTCAACTGTGCAAAAATGTGCTAACTGTAAATTGGAACACTTAGGACACTTTCATAGGAATGACAGGCCCTTTCTTAATGGTCTGCTTTGACATTAACACATCTGTTTCATCATGTTTGGTAATGAGATGTCCTGTTTCTTTGCTTTCCTTTGTTGGTTTATTCTGCTCGGACGGGCAACTCATAGGTTGTGCCAAGATCTCAATAGTTTTACCATAAATATTAGGTTACTAGATTTGCACAGGAGGCTTATGTTCCTAGTACATGGCCAACCACCTTATTTTGGTGGAACATGAGTGTGGCGGTTTCTGCACAGCCAGCAGCAAAGTGGAGAAGAAGACAACAGTGACCCAAACTACAAATAACCTCAGCATCTGTAGTGATGCTGCCAGAATGCACCAAACAAGGAATGGCACATCTTTCTGTCTCTGTGTGTCTCTCTTTCACTTCTGCCTTTCTCTTTCTATCTTTTTCATTCTCTCTCTCTCCCTCTCTCTGTCTTTCTGTCTCTCTGGGGTTTTTTTCCTCTCTCAGTGTCTCTGGGCAGATGAGCAGGATAGCACTGGTCAAGCCTGTGGTATCCTGATCCTGATTCGAACCTGGGTCAGTCTCCAGGTTGGTGCAGTGACTGCCAGGTGATTACACCATTCCCTGCCACTGCACCACAGACTACTGCCGTATGCCCTGTACCTAGCATGCCATCACATCTGCTGAGAAGACCCCCATTACAGCCCATAAAGGCAGAAACTGGGCACCTGACTACACCTTGGCACCAGGTGCCCCCATTCAATGTCATAGGCTGCGATGGAGGCCTTCTCAGAAGTTGTGATGGCCGAGGTGGGTAAGGGTGCACTTGGCCAATGTGCCACCTGTTGCTGCAGAGTTTCAAGTGGGTCTTTCTGTCCCAGGGTAAAGCCCTTTGGGCCAAGATTGGTCCAGATCTGCTGGATTAGTGTCCAGACTGGCCAGTCCTGGCCTGGGGCTAATGGCCTGCATCATCTGGACAGGATGGCATGAGATGGGGAGAAAACAAGCCTTTTGGCCTATAAGTACAGGCCCCCAGTCTGTCTTTAACTCTCTGTTTGTGAAGATTACTACACACATTCTCTGAAGATGCCAGCCACAGATGCTAGCAAGTGGAAAAAACATCAGAAATAAATTCTTCTAGAACATGGCCACATAGCCTGAAAAAACACAAAAAACTATTATTACACACAGCTTTTAAACCATGGTTACACCTGGGAAAAAGTGGCTTTGATCATACTTATTGAACTATGACATCTCCAATTCATAGTTGGCACACAACAATAAGTTGTTTAGCCTTCTCTGCCAGAGAGCTGTTGTGTCACAACAAGCTACAGATCCCAGGATTCCATAACATTGAGCCATGGTAGTTAAAGTGGTGTCAAACTGCATTATTTCTGCAGTGCAGACATAGCCTCAATCATTAGTTCAGAAAACTTGAATTTGTTTTTTTTAGAATATAGAAAGAAATGAAATAGAGGTGGGAAAATACAAATAAAATTATTATTATTATTATTATTATTATTATTATTATTATTATTATTATTATTATTATTAAATGAAAACTTCACCTATTTCTACCTGCAACATAACCAACATGAAACCTGCTGGACTTGGTGACATGTAACAGCATTGTCTGTTGCATGAGCCACTGGCAAGCAGCCAGCATAACTCAGCAGGCTGAGATAAAAGTGTTGAGAAACCCTCAGACAGAGGAGTTTGAATCCTTTTAATATCATTCCCAGACAGAATGCAAACAATGACTAATTTGACTATACAATCCAAAAGGATGGCTCACACATACAGCCATGGGTTGAAAGAACACAAAAGCAGGATTGTGGAACTGTGTGGGAAAAGACAGCCCCTGGGTGCCATTATCCATGCCTGAATCCACTCAGATGGTGCCAGAAAAAGTTATCCATTTATACTGGGGTATAGGCACAGAGCCTTTCTTGTGCATAGAGTCTTTCTTCAGCTCTTCTGACATGGAATAGCTCTATCCAGGGCAAGCTCTTTTCCACAGTGATGGCCAAGAAGCATTTCCATCACACACTATGGGACACCTTTACTGAGGTGGGATTGGCCTGTGTAGACCCTCAACCCCTCTCACATGTTCTTTGGATGTGTGTCTAGGAGTGTTTGGTTTGTGTGAAACCCCTATCTAGAGGAGAAAGCATGGGCAGTGTAACACAACAACCTTGGAACGTAACAAACCCACTGGACCTCCATGAGACAACATAGTCCCATACACACAATGAATTTATAATGCTATGATTCCACTTTAACTTCCATGGTTCCATCTTGTGGAATCTTGGGATTTGCAGTTTAGAATTCTCAGCCAGAGTGCTCCAGTGACTAACCAAACTACAGATCCCAGGATGCCATAGCATGCAGCCATGACAATTAAAGTGGAACATCAGTGTTTTAATTCTATAGTGTGACCAAGGATTCAGTGTTCATCAAGGAAAAGAGATGGAAAAATCAATTCATTCACTAGACCAGATTGTGTGGATTGTAGCAATTCTATTGGAATATCATCTGTTGTTGATGAGTTATTCTTCCCACTATCACTCATTACAACTTCGACTTTAGACTCTAGGATTTGGGGTCCTTCCGCGTATGGTTCTTCATTCCATGCGTTGTTCATTTTTTCTTCTCTTTTATATAGCTCTTCTGTATATTGCTTCCATCGTCTTTTTATTTCTTCTTGATCTTGTAGTATGTTCTCTTCTGATCATAGAGCATTCCGGCCTTTGGTTTGAACTTCCCTTTGAGTTCTCAGATCTTGAGGAAGAGGTCTCTTGTTCTTCCTTTTTATTTTATCTCTGCCCTTCCCTATAAAGAAATCTCAGGACAGCTTACAGGCAACGTTAAAACAAACAATGTAAAACTATTTACATCAATAAAAATAATTTAAATAAACATAAAACATTAAATATAATGAGTTAAAGTATCTTCAAGTATCAAAATCCCAAATCATATGGAGCTTTGAATGTCATTACAAATACCTTGAATGCAGACTGGCCGTATGTTGGGGGCATAGTCAGCCTTGAGAAATTTCCTTGGTTCATCTATTTCTATTAACTTGCTTCCCATCATATATTTGAATGTAACTGATATAATCTGTATAAGTTCTCAATCTCTTTGATTCTACCCCAAATATGTTGGTAATAACACTGCATAACTTGGGAAGGGTGCTTTTTATTATTACAGTTGGCCTTCTGTATCCATGGATTCTCTATCCACTGATTCAAGCATCCATGAATTGAAGATTTTTTTTTAAAGTATATATATTCTATTTTATATGAGGAACACCAGTTTACTAGTCACTGAATTTAATGGGACTTGAACATCCACAGATTTTGGTATACATGGGGGGGGGGGTTTCCTGGAACCAAACTCTAGTGGATACCAAGGGCCCACTGTATCTTCTTAGGCCTATTTTCGGTTCACTCTCAAGGAAAGGAAATTGCCTGCTTGCCCATTTTGGATAGAGAAAAATAAACATCTGCCTTGCCATTTTCCTTCCCCACTCCCCAGCATGCAACACTCCTGATTTAATGGGCCTTCTGTCATGAGACAGAATGGATCAATATGTTCCTTATAAGCATCAATATTTCCATTAGTAAATTAGATTACCTTGTCGCCCACTGCTTAATGGGCTCTTACATGGAAAATGTAAAAGTACGGTTACAGTTAAATGCTGCCGTTTGAATGTTTCAATCTCCTGACATGCATTATCTCAGCAAGCCTGAGACAGGTGGGGCAGGTCTGTATTCTGGCCTCTGTATTGCATAGGTGAGGACTGAGGCCGAGAGAGAAAACAGCTTGCCGACCTTCCTGGCAAAGTATGCCATCAGAAAGAGTCCAAGGATCAACCTGTGGGAATTAAAATCAACCTTGCTCAATTGTTTATTGAATGAAGTTCTCTTCTTTATTTATTATTTATAGCTCAACCCTGAGGGAGTGATAGGCAGCATCCCATCACTGTGATTCATGGTGCTCCCTTCCCTGCAAAGATCTTTGGCCCTTTCACACTTCCCAGTCGTAATACTATGATTCCACTTTAGCTGTCATGGATGCATCTTATGGAGAGTTATGAGGCTTGTAGTCTGGTGAGAATTCTAAATCACCGTCCATAAATTGCAAATCCCACAATGCCACAGACTCTTCCCAAGGTATTTGAAGTGCAATCGTGGTACTATCATTCTATAGTGTGAAAGGGTCCCTTGTTGTGTTTTCCTTTCACGCTTTGGGATATTGTTGTTGTTGTGTGCCTTCAAGTCGTTTCCGACTTATGGTGACCCAAAGGAAAACCTTTCATCGGGTTTTCTTGGCATGATTTGTTCAGAGGAGGTTTGCTATGGCCTTTCTCTGAGGCTGGGAACATGCGACTTGCCCAAGGTCAACCAGTGGGTTTAATGGCTGAACTGGAAATCAAACCCCAGCCTCCAGACTTATAGTCCAACATTCAAACCACTATGCAGTCCTGGCTCACTTTGGGATGTGTGTTGTGTGCCTTCAAGTCGTTTCTGATTTATGACGACCCTAAGGCAAACATATCTTGGGATTTACTTGGCAAAATTTGTTCAGAAGAGGTTTGCCATTGCCTTCCCTGAGGCTGAGAACCTGTGACTTGCCCAAGGGGTTTAATGGCCAAACTGGGAATCAAACCAGAGTTGTACTCTAACACTCAAACCACACCATCCTGGCTCTTTTTGGGATAGGTCCCAAATATCCCCCTAAGTGAGCTATATGTCTGGCTTCCACATCCTTCTGGTCTATCTCCAGTTTTGTCCATCTTTTTTTTTTCCTTTCCCTTGCTTCTTCCTTCAATTGATCTCAGATTTGCCCTCTTGCCCTTAGTTATCCCAATCTTAGAAATACTGGCCCATTCTCTGTCCTCTACTTTCACATCTCTGTCTCATTGTAAGGACTGTCTTTCTTGCTCTTTTCCCTCTTTTTCTGTCTCCTCTTCCCCACTGCTATTTCTCTTGGCAAGGAAAAAGTACTTGGTGACAAAGAAATTGCTGATCATCTCTATAGCTTTGTAACTGGTGTTCTACCAAGCAGAGCTGTCCGTGGTGCTGCTCAGATTTCACAAGCTGGAGATAGAGGATAGGATTCTTTTCCCTCGGAGAATTGAAGTTTTTGCAAGTTCTTGTATTTTGCTTTCCAAAAGAAGGAAGCAAATCTGATCTCAGACTGCTTTCATCTCTCTTAAAAGCTGTCATCCTTTTCCAGCTTTAGAGGTTTGATACAAGCAGTGTATTCCTTTCCCAAGATCTTTGATTATTACTCCTGGCTCTAATTTTAGTTGCTCCGAGTGCCTTCCCTGGAATTCCTGAAGAAGAATGTTTCTTGTTTAGTCAGAGCAAGGTGCTTTGGGAGCGGGTGGGATGTATTGTCCCAAAATGTGTACTTCTTGCTTTCAACAGTTTTTGCAACTTGGCCTTTCTCCAGTTCAAGTCTTCTGGTATTTTGAAGGGATGTCATGGAGAAGCTGAAACAATCTTGTTTGCTGTCATTTTGGAGTACAGAACACAAACCAGTGGAGTTAAATTATAAAATCTAAACATTTGGAAGAATGTCTTTACTTTGAGAGCCTGTTCTAGGTTGCCTCAGAAGTTGGTGGACTCCTTATCTTTGGAGGCCTTTAAACAGAAATTGGGTGGTCATCTCTCCGGAGTTCTTTAACTGTATATTCTTGCATGGCTGTGGTTGGGATAGATGGCCCTTGAGGTCCCATCATTGATCTGTCAGCACTCACTTGACTCTTAGCCAGGCTTCTGAGATTTCATCTCTACCAGGCCTTGCTACTCTGTTCTTTCTTTTTATGTGGTACAATCCTGACTATAATGAAAATAAAAAATATAAGAGGAAAAGATATTATTCTACCATTACAGATCCAACTAAATAATCCTCCTAAAATGACTAATAATCATAACCACTCATTCTTACAGGGAACAATACTGCTGCCCTTCCTTCTCATTTGGCAATGGAATTAGAAGTTTAAAACATTTAACCAAAATTAGTGTTGTCATACATCTTTTATGGCAAAATGCATATAAAATTTACATTTTGTCACCAAAACGTGCATCAAAAATATATGCATATTGTGCACTTTTTTAAATACAGGGGGAACTTGATGGAAAACAATTATGAAAAAACCACACATGTGCAAATCTGACACGAATGCCCCCAAGTGCGACCCATCCCTCCCTGTTCTGTACATTTTATAAACAGGAGATGTGAATATGAGGGAGTTTTAAGTATGGGAAGAAAAGATATGAATTGCGAAAGGGAAGGCTATATAATAGCTAGTGAGCAGTTCCATCAGGGTTTTAAACCTATCAGCTGATTTACTGAAAGAGGCGTTTGATACCATTGATGTGGTAGATTGAATGGCCAAAAAAGGGTCTTTACTTCCTTAAAATTAGTGCTGTGTGCATCTATTTAGTTCACATCCAAGGACTTCCCCTCCTTTCCTACCTCCATCCTAAGTCCTTTCTCTGAAGGATGTTGTCTATCAGGTAGGTGAAGCTTAAAAAGTTTCAATTGGGCTGCATAAGTATGTACAGTAATCTTCTGTTGCTTGTGTAAAGGTAAGGGTTGCTTTGCTGAGCCTTCACTTTCTGGACTTGTCATTCAGCTGCTCAGGCTAATGATCAGATTAGTAGTGGAATGTCTTGGGGGACTGTGATGTTATCCCAATTATTTCTGAATGTTGATGCTTCTGGTGGATAAGTCGTATCGCCCAGTGGTACTGCAAATGGTTTAGTCCTTAGCATCTCTAGCTAAAATGATCCTTGCTTGTGGGCAAGGGGGACGCTTGCAGCTGAGGATCCTTCTACCAGTCAGAGTAGATTATTCTGAGCGAGATGAATAATGGTGACCTGATAAGAACCAGCATGTTCTTATAGCAATTACATTGTCAGAGTAAGGCTGGAGAGAGCTGGGTTCAAGCTATGAAAGAATTCATAGCTAAATCATTCCTGAGATATGATCTTCCCAAGTTCCAATAAAGGAGAGGCCAGGATCTAGACCTGAGAGAGGAGGCTGAAGAGGAAGCAGAAGAACAGACTTGGCCAAGTCCACCAGGCGAAGAACCGCTTCATGCAGCTCTCCCTGTTGAAGAGCAGCCTCAGCCAGCAGGACAAAAACAGGACTCACCTGCAGCTGAAGGGGCAGAGGACACAGCTAGGGAGGCAGCACAGGCTCCAAGTCCAAAGACGAGGCACAAGGAGAGAAGGGCAGATCAATAATGCTCAATCTGGCTGCTTGCCAAGCAGTAACAAAGAGACTTTTATTAGAACCAACTGATACCAACCCATTTAAGAGCTGAGTCTCCCTAAGGCTGGTGCTGGAAGCAGCTTGTCTGGTTCTTGGCCAGCGTCCCTGTCTCCAGACATCTGCAACTCAAATCTTTGACTTCTTGGCTTCTTTGAGTCTTGGACTGTGTTGACCTTGCTTCTTGTTGATTTCCTTGAATAGGACTGCTTGACAAACCTAGGCCTCATTCCCATTTACAGATAAAACGGTGTGCGATCCGAATCGATGGATCGATTTGACATCGGATTGTGGTTTACACTACACTTGCCCCAATCGCATTTTCTGTCATTTTCTGGCACCAAAATAACCCACTTGTGGTTATTTTGATGTGATTAAAAATGATTCAGTTCCAAATGGCCGAAGGGGAAATTTGAATCATTTCCGATCCACTTGTGGTTCACATTTGCACGGAATCGTTTATCGAAAAACAATTGGAAAAAATCAGCATCAAAAAGACGTGGATTAAATGGGTCTGGAGCATGACCCCCTCTTGGAATCGCTTCAGTGATTCGGATTAAGTGAGAACCAGGGTCATTTGAACCAGTTCAAACCGAATTGCGATCTGGTTTAAAAGGTAGTAGGAATGAGGCCCTATGAATCTAGATGGACTCCCATAGGAATGGATCCTTTCTGGTGCTGGCGATTTACTGCCTTTGCCAACACTATCTGTTAACTGTTTCCTTCCAGCCAGCCTGTGTATGTATTAGGTAAATCAAGATAAATCAGGATAAGTTTCTTCTCACAAGGAATTTTCATCTGATTCTAACATGAGTAACTGCTTAGTCCCATCTTAAGAAGCCTCTAGAAATTACTTGAGCTCTTTAGGATGAATTAGTTTAATACTGGTATTCAGCCACCTTTGCAACCATCTGTCAAGAAAGCCAGTCCACCATGATGTAATGTTTCCACTTTTTGCCCAAATATAATATCTCAGCAATAGCAGTGATAGCATCCTAAGAGCTTTCCATCATTGCCTGCTGACATTCTCTTCTCTTACTTGCATATATTCTTAGTTTTTTAATGGATCCCTCATTAAGGTTTCTCCTCGGAGCAATTTATCTTCAGGACATTAATTATGTAGCAGTCTTCAGAATGAAGTTGCTGGTGAAGCCTCAGAGGTTCTCAGATTTTAACTTTTTACACCCGGCTTTCAAATTACAGCTGGTTTGCCGAGACATGATTAAATGTTAAGACAATGAGACTTGGTTGATACTTAGTGGGAATGCAGAATAAAAAGTTGGTTTAGAAATAAACCCAAGATTAATGTTTAACCAAGGAGATTTTCTAGGTTAAAAGAAATCACCCCATAAGCTATTTGATTTTCTGCCTTCAGGAACAGCAGAATGCAAGTAAGTTGTGTCAATGTTAAAAAAGAAGATAAGCCTATGCTTGTTGGAACCAGTGTGATGTAGTGGCTTGAATGCTAGATTAGGACTCCAAGAGAGCAGGGTTCAAATCCCAATTTAGCCATGGAAACCTACTGGGTGACTTTGTAGGTTGCACTCCATCTAAGAGAAAGGCAAAATTGACAAACCTCCTCTGAATAAACATTGCCAAGAAAACTTGTGATGGGGTTACCATGAGTCAGAATCTATCTGAATGCAAATAACAACAAGAATATTTGTTTGCTTAGAAGCCCACTGCATTAAGAGTAGCTTAATCCCTAGTGATGTGTTTCAGACAGTACTGGAATTTTAAATTTTGTTGAGTCCTTTCACAAAATGATAAATTTCAGGCATGCATCATAATCTACACTGTCAATCATTTCAAGCAAGGAGTGCTTTGCATAAAAGGGGAAGAGGAGTGTCTTCCTTTGTCTCCAAAATTCAAAGAACATGCAGTTATTCCATAGGACCTCCTGGACCTCTGGCCAACTCATTCATCCTACACACTTTACGCTTTTAAACCTATTGGGAGCCACATGTTTAGTGTGAAGTCGAAGGCTTTCATGGCTGACATCCATGGTTTTGTGTGGCCACCACACTATGGACATCCCTGTAGTATCATTCATATTAAAAACTAATAGAAATTAACACAAACTTAAAATTTGTGCTCTCAGTGACTCGGTTTTATTTCAGTGAAGTCCTCCAGAGTATTATGCTCGGTTCCTTCTCTGATATTGTGGAAACTCTTTAAAAGACCCAGAGTCAGAAATAATGCAGTTTCATGTCACTTTAACTGCTATGGCTCAGTGCTATGGAATTCTGGGATTTGGAGTTTTGTAGGATAGTGAGCCTTTGCCGTCAGAAAGCTGTGGTGCCACAGCAAACTACAAATCCCAGAATTCCGTCTCATTATCATCCTTTCGAGAAAGAAACAAAAGACCAACATAGGAATGGGACCATAGTTTGGGGTCCTTCCATGTTTCAAGCACAGGAAAAAACCACCATGCAACAGCTTCCATTCAGAAGATAAATTAAAGAAGGCTCTCTGACGGATGTCTGCTTTTGTTTCTTAAGTTAAGTAAAGTTAAACCAAAGGCTTGCCCCCATAAGAATGGAATGAATGCTTGCCCCCATAAGGATCCTACCTCCTCAATGAAGTTTTCACCAGTCCCCAAATTTCTAGCCTTGCAAAGAGTGAGACACTGAAAGTCATTCATACCTAGAACTCTTATATTTGCCATGTGTGCCTTTTCTTGGTGGCTTTACCTGGCCCTTTTCTTTGGATGCCTAAGCTGTATTTCTAGAGGCTCACCTGAAGCTTTTAGAATTGAAAGACAAAACTGTGTTTTTCTGGACAATCAGTATGTAAACTGATGTTGAAGGGCCTTTGAGGTAAAGTGAAAGAAAGGGCTGGTAGTGTGAGTTTTCATAGACTTTGCACCTGAGGAAATAAGCTCAGGTCTACGAAAGCTCATGCTGCCAACCTCTGTCTTTCAGCTAGTCTCAAAGGTGCTAAAAGATCCCTTTGCACACTGATGGCTTGCGTTACTGTGATGCTAGAAATTTGCAGTTTGAAGGAAAATTACATAGGAGGGTGGCAGTATTCTGGCAAAGTGAATAATGCACGCATTTTGCCCTCCCAGAGCTACACCCTTGTATAAAGCAGCCAGAATGGTCGAGAATTGGAGCACCTGCCATATAAAGAAAGGTTACACTCTGAAGTCGAAGGCTTTCATGGTCGGCACCCATAGTTTTTTGTGGGGTTTTCAGGCTATGTGGCCATGTTCTAGAAGAGTTTCTTCCTGATGTTTCACCAGCTTGACACCATGCTTCTCTGAAGATGCCAGCCACAGATGCTGGCAAAACGTCAGGAATAAACCCTTCTAGGACATGGCCACATAGCCCGAAAAACCCACAAAAAACTAAAGGCTACACTGTTTGGGGGTATTTAATAAACGGGAAAAGGCAAGGAGAAGAGGAAACACATGGTTATAAAATTACATGTACAATGCAATGAGAAAAGAGAATTCGTCTCCACATAGCAGCGAAGAGCAGAGATATGGCTAAGCCATCAGGACCACAGTGCTCCTGGAACCAGAAGCATGGCTGTTGTAGAACTTGTCCCAAAGCACATTGTGTCCCAATGTACAATGCCATCTGTTTTGCAATGGGAGCCCCTGTTGTATTGTACAACAGGACTTCTTGCATAGTCCCTTGCCATGTCTTGTTGCAATTCACTAGCACGGTTGTGTATTATGTCAGCCATGTAGCATTATCATCGTAAAGTTACGTATCACATCATACAGGATCTTGGCCAGTTTTGTCAAGCTTTGTTAAATAAACCCATAGCCTACTTTTGAGCATTTTTACTCTTGTACTGATTCAAAAGTCTCCTCTTTAAGACCAGACACAGAAAAAAAAGCATTGGAGAATGGTTCTGTACTTAATAACTACCGCTAGACAAGTGCTGGCTATAAACTGGAAATTAGAGAAGATACTTACGGTAGCATGGAGGAATGGTTAGAAAAGATTATAGAATTAAGAGAATTGGAGAAGTTAATGGTTTGGACTTTGGAGCAATAACGAAACAACGAAACAATGGGATTTGGCAAGTTTGCTGAAATCTTGCTGCCTTCTGCAAACGCTTCCTAATATCCACCGCTAAAATTTCAAATGACACAACTGGAAATGTTCCATAGAGTAAGTAAGTAAATAAGTGTGTATGTCTACAGGGAATTAAGGAGACGAAAGAACCGTCTCTTTCCTCTGCCCCATTTATATGTTCAGACTGTTGGTTTAAGAGCCATTGCAAAACATTGTTTAATCATTGCATTTTACATGATGATGAGATTTTTATTCATGAGAGCGAAGAAGGAAGTTGTTATAAAGGCAGGGCCTTCTAAATGGGAAAATTTGGGATGGGGTGTTGTTTTTATATTTTTCCATGTTTAAGCAACTATGCACACAAAGTGAGGCCAAAACTTCTTAAGGGTGTTGCATTGGACACACAACACACAAATGTGGCCCTTGTGGGTTTTTGCTTCCCTTTTTTTTCAGAGTTTTAATTTCAGATAACGATTATAGCTTGCAATAACTTAGAAGTTCGGTTCCTCTCCGCGGAGTTGTCTGCGGAGTCAAATAAACGATGCTTTATCTTTAATTAAACACCTTGAAGAAAGTGCCCCAATATTGTTCGACAACATGCTCACAAATTTCACTCCTCCCTCGTCCCCAAATTAACAGGTTCTATTACAATAGCAAGGATTCATTTCGTAATTATTCGGAAGCTGCTGTTCTGTAATCCTCCAGTGAAATACACGGATACTTCACGAGAAAAGATAATTAAAAGCAATAATTCTAAGTACTGTGGGGTTTTTTTTATGAGAGTTTAAAAATTGCAGCAGTTTGTCATTGTCTTTATAAACATATTTGTGGGGGGGGGGGTCACAACTGATACTTTATTGTTATGGTCCCATATTAAGACTATATTGATAAAGCCCACCTTTTCCGTTGAAGAGGAAGGAGCAGTGTTTTGTGCAAATTCTATAATTTCTATATCTGGTCAAGAATGATCTATAACATCATTAATATATGTAACCTATATATAATGTGGTGTCACTAGCAGGGCATCCCTTGTCTCGGCCGCACAGAACCGCCGTCGCTATTTCGGTAAGCTAAGAGGAAGGAAAAACCTTTCAAAATTCCATTATGGGATTTCTTTTCAGGTCGGCTGGCAGTTAAAGAATCTGGTCAATGCCTTGCGCGAAGACCCAAATGGCGTGATCTTAACCTTGAAGAAACGGCCTCAGAATACCCTGGTGTCTGCTCCTGCCCTTCTGAAGAATGTAAGGTGGAAGCCTCTGGCCTTGCAGGTAAGGTTAACCTAGGGCTGTGTTTCTTTCTGGTAAACACTGGTGCGGTACAGAGCACCAAAAAGAGGCTCCTCCCCAGAGCCTCTTTTTGCTCCACAGGAGCACCGTAGTAAACAAATTGCGCAGTGCTGCTGCGGTGCAAAAAAGGAGCACCTGGAAGCAGCTCCTTTTTCTGGCACTGCTGCAATGCAGCAAAGTGCCAGAGACGTCGCAATGATGTTGCAGCTGTGCTGCCCCCTTTGGAAGCAGCGCATCTGCGACGTCATCGTTGCGTGCCCCATCTGGTGGGTGCGCCGCAACTGTGGTGCCCTCATCACATGCGAGGGTTGCCAGGTGTGTGGGTGCTCTGACCACTAGGCAACCCTCACACGTGACAAGTGTGCCGCAAAGGCCTGTCTGTCTGGGGCCAAATCATGTAACTCTCAAGGCTATTGTTTAACAATGGACCACAGAGGAGGGGGAAACAGCTCAGAGGAACCCTTATGCCATAAGTATGAGGATTCCCCAGCTGTGTTTTTATTACCATATATATTTGACTATAAGTCGACCTCATGTATAAGTCGAGGGCAGGTCTGGGGGCCAGAATTATGGATCTTGACATGACCCGTGGATAAGTCGAGGGTAAAACTTAAGGGCATATAATAAAGGATGTAAAAGATGGAGCACAAGAAAACACTGTCAAAGAACCTACAAAATTCCAGCAGGCGTGACTGTTTGTGCTCACCCTAAAGGCTGGATGGATGGGAAAGTAGAGGGAGGTCAGTGCTTTCAGGATAAGTTGCATTCTTGCCTTTCACCTTAAGAGTTAAGGTACAGTACTTATATTGACCCCTGGATTTGTCGACCTAGGTTTTTGGGGTCAATTTTTTGATTAAAATTTCTAACTTATACATGAGTATATACAATATTTAAGATGTAAGTCTCTCTTCTGGTTTTGCTTTTCTGCCCAAACCAGCGTTGGACAGGTGCTACAAGGCACCCAAAGGATTTTAATGCTGAACTGCTAATACA
>NC_056528.1:45120961-45144404 GCF_019175285.1 Sceloporus undulatus | reverse complement strand
CAGCAGATGGGGCAACTCTAAGGAGCCTTTATGCAGTCTTTCTTACTTCAGTGAGGAAGCAAACACGAGCTGAACTCCATTCAGAGCCATTGTAAAAGTCCTGTGTGTCATTATTATATGATATTATATGATATTCGCTTCTGCCTCCCCAAAATAATCTGACTACAGATAAAGAAAACCAAGGGGAAAACTGGACTGAATCCTTTCCCATGACATGCAGCATTTTAATGCAGAGGAACCCTTTCTGTAGTGGAAGAAAGTGGATCTCATTGAGCCAACCAAACCTTGCAGTCACCGAAACACTCATATTTTGCAAATACTATACAGCTCATCTTTCAAATGTTCCAAGTGCTTCGCATATATCATTGCTGAGCATTACATGGCAAATGTTTTGGAGCACATTTGGAATAACTGATAATTAACTTTTCCCCATTTAATTCTCTTGTTTTACTGCTGATGCTCCTGTGGCTTTATTATCTGTGCTTACATTTTATTGCGTTTTAAAATTGTTTTGTTTCTGTCTTGTTGTTCATCCTGTGGATCTGGTTAGATAGAAAGGTAGGAAATAAATTCTTTTAAAGACAAATGAAAATGAATGAACGAACAAAGGGCATGGCAATCTTTCAAGTGCAAATGTGCATCACTGAATACCAAAGTCAGGGCCATCCATGCCATAGTATTCCCTGTCTCAATGTACAACTGTGAAAGCTGGACAGTAAAGAAAGGTGACAAGAAGAAAATCAAGTCATTTGAAATGGGGTCTGGAGGAAAGTTCTACTGATATACAGTAATGGATTTCCAAAATAAGTAAATAAATAAATGGGTCCTAGAGCCAACTGAGCCAGCATGGCAATGGTTTGACCATTGGATTGCCACTCTGGAGACCAGGGTTCGAATCCTGGCTCAGCTGTGAAAACCCACTGGGTGGCCCTGGGCAAGTCACTGGTTCTCAGCTTCTGGGGAAGGTAATGGCAACCCTCCTCTGAACAAATCTTGCCAAGAAAACCCCATGATAGATTCAGTACACCTTAGGATTGTCATAAGTCAGAAAAGACTTGAAGGCACACAACGACAACAAGAGCAAACCAAGCCTGGATGAAAACTAGAAGCCAAAAGGGCTAAACTCTGGCTATACAGTGATATGACATGACATATTAGAAGAGGTAACAATGCTGGCAACTTGAAAACACACAGGCACACACTAGGATTCTGGCTCCTACTACACAGCAAAACATTCCAGCAACTCTACAGCAACCTGCAAATCAAATGCATCATGTTTTCTGAGACTTCTTCCTTTGAGAGGAGAAGATATAAATCTAACGGCTTTCCTTTCATATCTTTTTTATTATTACCATTATTGGAATCCCAACTGGAGGAAGAATACAGTCAGAGTCACTGCATTGTCTGCTAACAGCTCCTTATTCACTGGCTCTCATGGGCAAAATCAGTACAGTACTAGTAAGCTAAACCATTGTCTGTTTCCATCATATTACAGCTGTTCCTTCTCTCTCCCTCCCTTTTCTATTTATACTTTTGAAGAAGGAATTTAAAATCTTTCTTAGATTCTACAGCCTGCTTATTTTCAAGCTTTTGGGCCCATGGATTATGAGTTTGAAGACAAGTATTACTTATTTTTTTCCAGTATGTAAATAATCAAAGCAATCATGAATTATTATTGCTTGATCTGCCTGCTGAGTTGCTGATGCTTTCCAAACAAATTTTAAAAGTAAGCCCTCCGCAATCTGCTGCATACACAATTGTGACTTTACTGTCTCTTTAAATACAACTTTAAAATAAAACACATGTGATTGAAGAAAATATAGAGAGGAATTCAGAAGTCCTGAACATTGTGGATTGCCACAAAAACCAAACATTATTTTTTAAAAACTGCTGCTATTGCCATTTATTGTGGCAGCCTCCCCTGCTTCTCTTCCCACAAAATAGTGGAGGAAACAGGAACTATGCTATTCCCACAGATGATGGTGAGCCCCATCCCTGAGAAGATGTTGCAGAATTTATCTTCCCCCTAAAAACATCCAGCGAAATTGCCCTCCGAGTCATATCATTTTAAACAAACCTGATCTCGTCTGGTTTTAGAAGCTAAGGAGCATTGGTTCTGGTTAGTACTTGGATGGGACACAATGACTGCAATCCCATGTGGCTCAGCTTAGAGTAGTATACCTATGACATACCACCTCCCTGACATAGTCATCTCTGATGTCTCTCCCACTCCACTTTGCACATCCATTCCCTGCTTCATTGGGAGCAGGCAGGATTGCAGACGTCTCTGGATATGTCTCTCTTTTTGTTGTTGTTAACTGCCCTTGGGTCGATCCTGACACATGGTGATCCTGTGGATGAGACATCTCCAAGACTCCCTATTTCCCACTGCTCTGCTTAGGTCCTGTAAATTTACACCCATGACCTCCTTAATAGAATCCATCCATCCAGCATCTTCCTCTTTTTCTACATTCCCTCCACCTTTCTTAGCATTATTGTCTTTTCCAATGAGTCATTCTTTCTTATGATGTGACCAAAGTATGACAGCCTCAGCTTTATCGTCTTGGCTTCCAGGGAGATTTCAGACTTGATCTGTTTTAGGCCCCATTTGTTTGTCTTTTTGGCCATCCACAGTATCCTCAGCCCTTGTCTCCTATCCGCTCTCTTCACTGTCCAGCTCTCACAACCTTACATGGTAATGGGAAAAACAATGGCTTTGCGATTCTAACTTTCATGTTGGATATCTTTACATTTTAGGATTTTTTTTATTCTTTCATAGCTAACCTCCCCATTCCTAGTTTTCTTCTTCTTTCTTGACTGCAGTCCCCATACTGATCAATCTTTGACCCATGGTATGGGAACTCTTTTACTGTTTCAATTTCCTCATTGTCTAGGGTGAATCTGTTAGATCTTCCATGGTCATTATTTTTGTTTACTTTATTTTGAACAGTAAGCCTGCCTTTGCACTTTCTTCTTTGATCTTTCTTAGTAGTTATTCCAGGTCTCTGATATTTTCTGCTAGTAGTATGGTGTTGTCTGCATATCTCAGATTATTGATATTCCTTCCTCCTATCCAGGGTATCCCTTATAATGAACGAATTTGTATTTGTGGGGATCATGAAATTGAGGATCTAGCACACATTTTGTTTAGATGTAATTTGTACCAAGCAGAAAGGGATCAATATCTTCATCCCTATATTAAACGAACAATATACTGGGATACCCACATCAGAACATCATACTTTATGAGTGGACAAGATTCAAAAATCTCTATTGCTACAGCTCGGTTCCTTCATAAAGCATCGCTGTTGAGATCTAGATATGTTGGAATGATTGGTGTTAATTGTAAGGGGGATGATCAGATTTGATGTATGTCGACGGATATTTTATGTTACTTCTGCCTCCCATTTCAATTCCAATTTTAATTCTGTTTTATTCCCTATGGTAACTATCTTACATACTACTGTTTAATTGTTAACTATTTTATTTTATCTGTTTACTAGTATATCCTTTAGCACATATTGTATATCTTTTAGATATATATAAGCTGTAGACAAGTAGTGCATGTTCTGGTTCTGGTGCACGCTTAGGTTATGCATATGTATTTATATTGTATGGAGGTTTATTGCACCTAGTGCACTGTATTTACATTTTATATATAGCTGTGTGATACTGCTTTTTATTATGTTACTAGTATTTTGAAACGGCCCTTGGGCTACTCAATAAATTGTATTGTATTGTATTGTATTGCAAGTTGAACAGAGAGGGTGAAAGGATGCAGCCTTGCCTGAGCCCTTTGCCAATTGGGAACCATTCTGGTTCTGTTCTAACAGTAGCTTCTTGTCCTAAGTACAGATTTCTTATCAGGACTATCAGATGTGTTGGCACTCCCATGTCTTTAAGGGCGTTCCATAGTTTTTCATCATCTGTGCATTTGAAGGCTTTGTATTGTCTATAAAACACATGGTGATCTTCGTCTGTCTCTGTAGCTGTGTCTCCATAGCCAGGCATAAAATGATTGCAGCAGTACTGAGACCTCTGAAAGACCCTGATGAATCCTGGTGCTGTTGTCATCATTTCATTCTACAGAAGATGCTTAGGTGATCCTGGCTACTCACCACAAAGCAGGGAATTGCTATTTTGATGCTATTCAGGATTTGGAGATGGTTGGGTGCTGCAGAAGGAGGAAGGCAACACCAACCCCTGCAGTGGCTCCCAAAAAGAACATACACACGAATAAGGGAAATGTGCATGTGCATGTGTCCCTAAGAGGATGTTAGCCCACATCAGGTATCTCCAAGAAGGATCAGGAAAGAATCCTGCTTAAAAGCCTGGAGCACTTCTGACAGCCATATTTGACAATGTTGGTTTCAACGGATCAATGCTCTGACTGTTGAACAATGTCTTATATTCCTCATTTCTCTGCCCTTAAGAGGCCATTTGTGGATTGTTTTATTTGAAACAGAACTTTTGCATGATGTCAGAGGAACCCAATTCCATTCTGTTGCTCTGTAGTTGCTGAACCCAATAGGAAGACTCCAGTGTACCTCTCCAGGCATCTATTGTACTGCAAGTTATTATTATAGTGAATATATGGCATGGAATGCTCTCTGCTGAATGGCTGAGCATTTCATTGCCATCACAGTTGTGACAGCCGAATGACTGAGTGAGAATGCATTTCAGAGATTTCTCAGACGTGGGAAATATTTTCCCCTGATATGAACTGGCTTGTCACTCATCATAAATTTTTGCATTTCCTTGCCACTGGCCACGTGAGATTGATTTAAACAAGCACAATCTGAGCTGTCTCCAGCCCAAGCAAGCCACCTGTTTTATGTGATTTTACCAGCCAGCAGAAATATTTAGATTTCCTCACATTTTAGCTAAGGTGGCTATAGGGTGAGGTGGGGATTAAGCATACAGTGAACCATTTCTCCTCAGGTCTTCAATCCAAGTGCAGTATCATTCCCACTACTGTTGTGATGAACCTGAATTCTGAAGACCCAAGAGGATCAAGCAAGTTACAGAGTATTTTGGGTTAATGAAGGTCCTTTCCCAAAAATCGGGGGGGGGGGACAAAACCATCCGACCCCTGAAGGAGCAAAATAACAGACCATTCCAGATAACTCTGGGCCACTGGAAAATAGCAGAGGGATCATCTCCTCAAACAATGGGAACTCCTGCTCCTAAAGGTGCATTTACATTGTAGAAATAATGCAGTTTGATGCCACATTAAGTGTGGTAGTTCCATTCTATGGTTGCCTAGCTTCTAAGGTGGGTTTTAGGTGCATTTGCAGTCATGGCAATAGTGCCATGATCATAAATGGGAATACAGTTACAAAGTCACAGGTCTTAGCTTAGAATCATAGAATAGAATCATAGAATCATGGAAATGGAAGAGACTTCAAGGATCCAGTCCAACACCCTGCCATGCAGGAACCCACAATGAAAGCACCCCTGATAGATGGCCATCCATCCTCTGTTGAATAACCTCCAAAGAAGGAGACCCCATCCTACTCCAAGGTAATGTGTTCCAAATCAAACAGCTCTTACTGTTTAGGTGGACTATTTTCCCCCTTGTAGCTTGCATCCATTGTTCTGGGTCCTGTTCTCTGGAGCTGCAGAAAACAACCTTGCTCCATCTTCAATATAACATCCCATCAATTATTTAAACAGGGCTTTCATATCACCTCGAAACCTTCTCTTTTCCAGGCCGAACATACCCAGCTCCTTAAGTATCTCCTCATAGGGCATGGTTTCCAAATCTTTAGCCATTTTAGTAATTGCCTAACAGCATGCCAGTCATATATTACAGAAAATATGTATGTTGGTCATTTAAGACAACCCACTATTCAATGCAGGATCATCCATATTGTATCTCTGATACCTATACCTCCAGCAAGGGATGTAAATAATATTTGCAAATTTCCTTGCAAAATTTCTTGATGAGGAAGGATGCCTTGAAATGGTAAGACACTCCACTGAGAAAACTGCCAGTCTCTATAAGCTTTTTAGCTTTCTCGAGACAGCAAAAAGCAAGTCCTTTCTTTTCATTTCCTCTGGTCTTTGTAAAGAAAACATGATATTATGAGCAAAATATGTTTATGCAACAACAACAGCAGAAAGGTGTTCTGCAAATACAGGTTGAGTCTCCCTTATCTTGAATTCCAAGATCAGAAAGACTCCCCAAATCCAAAATGTTTTTCATGGGTTTCTGTGATAGTGACCCTTTTATTTCTGATGGTTTAGTGTACACAAACTTTGTTTCATGCGCAAAATTATTTTAAAACATTATTAACTATTTTTTATTAAAAATTGCTTACAAGCTATGTGAATAAGGTGCATATGAAAGATCGACCCATGGGTCCTGCCCTGCGAAGCAACACAGTTCACGCTATTTTTTCATATGTGTAAATTAGCTCTAGAATTCTGTGAGCTAAAGGATCTGATGTAACGAAGCCTCCAAAATATCTCTCTTGGCCCTGTCTCAGCATTTTCCATCAGTGCTTTATCTTTGCCATAAAGTGTCGTGGAACAGCAGGAGGATGTTATCCTGTGACAGTGTTTTATTCCGATGTTGTCAGCTTTTAATTAGAAAACATGGCAGTCGTGCCAACCATGCTGTGTTTGCCCCCAGTGGGGCCCTGCCTGATATGAGTGGGCTGGTTTCATATCAAAGAACCCATGCGGATACTTGAAAAGGTCTCCTTCCCTTACAGTTACAATTTTTGATCCTGTCCCCCAGTGGAACCGAATTACCTTAGCAAGCGACTTTCTTTCCACGATTTTATGTATATTTATGGAAGGGCGCTGTTGATGTCTTCACTGGCTTACATTGCAGTACCATCAAGAGTGAATAATGTCTAATAACCTGAAACAATGAAATCCAAATTAAAGAGTTATGTATAAGTACATAGACTGACATGGATATGTTTAAAAATTAGACATGCTATGTTGCTAATATGTGCCTGCTTAACAGTTGTTCTGAAATTTCCAAGAGTAGTATCCAAATTCTTGTACTAATGCACAGGATCAATATGTTAAAACCTAATAATAATTAAAAAAGAATAGTATCCAAATCATTGAGACATCAGGCATATTTGAAGCTACTCTTAAAGTTTGTTACCTCCTTGGAGATGTCCAGATCTCCTTTTTGGAGATGCCTCAGATGGGTCTTGACCTGATATATTGATAAAGTCAGACATTTCTCTGAGAACAAATGGAGGATTATTCTCTTTTCCAAGGTGGTTCTCTCCATGGGAGAAGAGGGAAAGCTCCATCCTGATGGAAGATATCTCAGGATAAAAGTCAAGCTCCTTCCTCTTCTTCTTCTCATGGGAGAAAATTGGATGACGAATGGAATAGCAGAATAGTGACAAAAGACCAAGTAGGATCTTGTGTTTGTTTGGTCTAAGAACCCAAAACCTCTAGAAAATGACATTTCTCAAGTGTCCTGTAACACCCAATGTAGCTACCAGTAAAGGCCGTCATAGAAGCCCTTCTCATTATTACCCCTATCATCAAATTAAGTTGCTAAAGGAAAGAAATGAGGCAGTTGCGGTGGTGAAGAATTGAATCAAGGAAGGGTTGTGGTCAGTGTCATAAACACAGACTGAATTATGGGCATTCATATTCTGTATAGCTTAGTTCTAAGTTTGGCTCCGTAACTGGTACTGACATTCTTATTGTGCAATGCTTCTGATTTTTTAGTATGTTATGGAAATGTTAAGGATGTCATGGGAATGTGAAGGATTTCCATCTGTGTGCATATACTGGAGGTTGAGTGAGACGCTCTGTATGGAGGCAGTGCAGTAGTTCCTCTACCTAGTACTGCCTGCAATTCTCTATCTCCAGTCTTAAAGGTCTTTCAGTTCTCATTTATATTTCGCACTCAGCTATGGCTACTGGAGTGGAAAATACACATCTACTTTATCAAGCAGGAAGGCTGTGCATAAGCGTCAAATATACCACATTCCCCTCTAAAATATTTGGAATTAATAGTCCGAAAAAGATTAGGGCACCCCTTTGTGAATAGGAATGGATGGATCGCTCTATTCCGGTCCATTTCAAACCTTCGTTCATAAATCTTGTTCATCCCATTTCTGCACTGAGCTGTGCTTTTTTATTCATCATTATCATCATCTGTACAATTTTCTCCTTTTTGAGAAACTCATATCCTCACAAAACTCATATTTATAAACACATTCTCCCAATGTATGCATTTTTTAATTATTAAATATGCATTTACTGCTTTCCTGTTTGGGACTTATGTCCTTTTAAGTGGACTTATGAATATGGGAATTAGAACTACATGGTGGTATAATGTCCATATCCAATAAAGGGCTGCCGTTACATTACTACATAACAGAGCCAGCAAAGTGCCCAATGTGCACTGGTGCCTAATGTACATGTGCATCTGTCCTGATACTCATTGGGCACCAATGCACACTGGGCACTCTTGCTGGTGTCCCATCACACAAATTTACAATTCAGTAAAGGGATTTCTTTCACCTTGGCTATGTAGCTAGGCTAAATAAAGTTACATAATGCAATAGGTCATATAGCATTCAAGCAATTTAATATACATTTCAGCTTATACTTTATAAGCCTGCCCATGCTTTGAGCTTTGCTGGGGAGGACCTTCTCTCTGTCCCACCATCCTCACAGGTATATCTGGTGGGGACACGGGAGACAGGGCCTTTTCAGTGGCTGTCACCAGGCTCTGGAACTCCCTTCCCAGAGATGTTAGGCTTGCATTCTCCCTACTTTCTTTCTCTGGGCAGGTGAACATCTTTCTGTCTTGACAGGTCTTTGAGGATTGATTATAGAAGGCCAATCCCAGCTAATCAATGTGCTGGATTTTTCTATGTGTTGTGTTTGTGTGTTTTTTTAATGGTTTATATTTTGACTGACTTTAATTTTTTCATAGTTTAATCATTTTTTTAACTTTGATATTTTGAAAATTTTTAACTGCCTGTTTTTAAAACCTGTTGCAAGGCACTTTGAGTCCCAGCAGGATGGTAAAAGAATACAAAGAGAAAAAGAAACTTGCACAGCATGATGGAGTGACTGCTGGAGGACACTTAGGAGGAGACCAAGCCTGAAAGCTTCTCAAGGAAGCTAAGGGCTGAGACAGATGGCCCAAATGCGACATGGCGACGGCAATAGTAGGGTTCCAGTATGTGCAGCAGCTGCATGGTCCAGAACCCTACGACGTGCGGATGGTGGCCTAATGGCGGCCCTCCATCCACATGGGGACTGTCATCTTAGCGTGACATGCAGCGTCCACACATCATTGCACATTGCTTACATCATGAGTGTGCTATTGGTGCCCTCGCGACATAACCTGGGAGGCGCAAAAAGAACCCGGAAGAACCGGGTTCTTTTTACTGCAGAGGGACGCGGTAAAAAGGTAAAATAGGCGCCTGCAGACCACCATTTCTCGGCATTATGTATTGGGCCTAAAGGAGGCCCTGCCTTCCTTCTCTTCTTTGTGTCTACCTTGGCGGAATGGCTCATGGCCAATCATGATTAAAGTGCCCCACTGATTCCAATGGTTCTGTTTTACTCATGACTGAATCTGATCCAACTCAATGTGGCCAACAGCCTTCAAATAATTGTGATATTTCCTTTCCCTGATCCTTGAGATATCACAACTGGAGATGACCTGGACTGAATCTTGGACCTTATCCTTCTTGTGCAAGTGACCTATTTGTTGTGAATAATCAGTTCTTCAGTATACATACACACAGACTTACAGACACACACACACAGACAGAGGAACATTTTTAGTTGGAAAGAAAGAGTTGTTTCCTTCCACTATAATATCGCATTCCAAAATATCTTTGAGCTTCCAATGTTTTTATGAGATAGAAATATTTTCACAAATCTCTCTTTGGGGACAAATATTGGTTATAGCCAACCCTGAGAAAGCTTCCAAGAAAGTGATGCCAGGCAGGCCAATGCACATGCCAGCTTTTGTTGCAGCAAGTGGGGAGAGGGAGGCAAAGGGCTAGAAATGGCTAGTTTACTCAGTATGTGCTTTCTCTCTTTTTCCTTCTTTCTCTCTTTCTCTTCATTCTCTCTCCCTCCCTTTCATTCTCCAGCCTGTTATTCCAACCAGCCCAACGAGCAGCTCCACAACACCAACCAGCACAATGGGCTTGAGCTCCAAAATGGACAACTCGACTCTCCAAGATGTTTTCATCCTCTCACCCATGTCAGGACTCTATGGCCCCAGGTACCCCTTGCATGTGGACATGAGAACCATAGTTTTAGACTATAAACAGAAACTGCTGGTTGGATCAAGACTTAATCAAATTAGATCTGTTGGAATCAATGGGACCTAAATACAGTTATGACTAACCTAAGTCCCACTGATTTCAGTGGGTCTACTCTAAGTACGTCTAAGTCTGGGTCTGACCTTCATGGATTTTCTCTCAGCTTCTTCCCTCTTGTTGAGAAAGACAGAACCTCTCTTGTCTCTGATGACACTAAATGCTCATATGTGGAGATAAGGCTCATATCAACTTTGCACATGTTTGGATCACACAGGCACAGAATCTGGAAACAGAATTCAAAAACAATGCCATGTTAGTCTGTATTAGTATGCAAAGTGCTCTTGTAGCACCTCTGAGACTAAGGAGCACGGGCGAAAGGGGGAAATCACGCATTTTACCACATGCGAGAACACCACCGATGCTGCCGGAAGTCCCCAATTCGTTTCCCATCCATCCCACAGAGGCCGATTTTCAAGATCTAATCAGGATCAGCCTCTGTGGGATGGATGGGGAACGAATTGGGGACTTCTGGCAGCATTGGCGGTGTTCTCCCATGCGGTAAAATGCATGATTTCCCTGTTCTGTTCCCTTCCTGCCCCTTTTGTTTCATGCCATTTCCGTTCTCCAGGATCCATACGATAAGCTCCTAACTGAGAGAACCCTGTTTGTGAATTGCAAATATGCATAATAGGACACTGGCAAGAGTGTCCCAATGCTCACTCGGCTCTACCAATAGGCATCAATGCTCCTTAGGTGATGTCCCAATGCTCAATGGGCCCAATATACACTGATTCCATTGTTCCTTAGTCCCAACATGCATTAGTCCTTTTGCCAGCTCCCCTATGTAGTAACTTAACGGTAGTCCTTACCGGACACAGATGTTACTGAACTGCCCAATTGCAAGTCCTGCAGACTTAAATCCACTCACAAAAGATGTGAGTTCCCAACAGGAGTCCAGCCAATAATTCTGTTTAGAAATATTATATTCTGAGTAGAAAATGCTGCAATAGTGGATTTGTTCTTTGAAAAGTCCACACTTGGTTGATTTGCATAAAATTTTCTGAGCAGGAAGCAATTTTGCACAGAATAAGTCCTGAATTGTGAATAAGCCTCAAAAACTGTGTGTGTTTTTAAAGACTTTCTCACAATAGGAAGAAAATTATTCAAACTACTCCTTGAGAGAAAAACCTAGTGAAACATGACATCCCTGGTTCACAGCAGTGTTTGGAGCCTTCAGCCAAGGCTGCTGGATGAATACCCAGATGAACTCATCAGACCTTGTTTTCAAACACCAACCACTGACTTTGTCTCTCCCTTTGATAAATGTTTTTGAACTGAATGGGAACTTCCTGTGATATTGCTAAAGAAAAGCAGGATACAGTCGTCTATGTCATGTTTATTCTTTATGTTTCAACACTGATTAGAAAAGCAACATTTGTCTTTTTGCAAACCATGGTCACTGATTTGTCAGTAACATTTGTCTCATTTCTTTCTCTCTCCATAGAGATGACATTGGTATTGTGTCTTGTGATGACATCAGTAAATATGGCGTTGGGAAGTCTGGGATGAAGGGTTCAGAGTCTCCAAGCTACTTTTTGGAACATGAAAGTGGAAAGTATTATACTTTAATTGAAGGCGAAGGCCATCCAGTGAGCTCTGAATATGAAAGAGGCAGAGCGACAGGGGTGCGGCGGAGAGAAAAGACACCCACACATGGTACACTCACTGCCTTTGACCTTTTAAAGTTATTAGCTTGTATGATTTCTTCCGTTTATAGGCTGATTCATAGCCCCATGTTCAGCTGGAAAAAGTTCTCCCTTGCTTGTATTAATTTAAGTGGAAACCATCATGCCAATGTGCCATGATTAACAATTGCAATTTCAGGGGGAGATTGCTATAACCAAAATGTGGGGTTTCAGCATCCTGTATATACAATTACAATGGACCCTCTGTATCCACGGATTCTTTATCCACAGATTCAAACATCCACAGCTTGAATACACACACACACACCAAAAAGCAAACCTTGATTTTGTCGTTTTATATAAAGGACACCATTTTACTATGCCATTGTATTTAATGAGACTTGAGCATCCACGGATTTTGGTATCCATGGAACCAAACACCAGCAGATACCAAGAACCCACTGTATTTATTACAGATGACTACATGGTTATGATTTTGCCCCATCATAAAACAGGAGAGTTCCACTGGACCACTGGATTTCATCAAGCCTAGTTTCCCATTTCACACAGTTCCCACCAAATATTTCTAAGTTATGGATGAGCGGATTTGCCAGTGCCATCTATTTCCCATTTCTAGGCCCCTTTTTGTGCTGGTTTCATATAGATTTTTTATTAAATTGATTTATGATGAGATGTATACCTATTGACTAGATCCTATTTCTGTGAGTTTTAGAAACACATACAATGAATTTTTGCTCATTTTCCAAATGTTTGCATATTATCAATGACTTTTTTTGTTTTATGGAATGCTGTGTAAGTCTAGAAATGTATGAATTTCTGACCATAAAGGAAGGAATACAGGAAGCTGCCTTACATGGAGTCAGGCCATTTGCCCACCTCACCCAGTGTTGTTAAAACTGAGTGGCAGTAGCTCTTCAGGGTTTCAGGTGAGACTTTTCCCCTTTAGCTTTACCTAAAGATTCCTGGTAATCTCTGAAAGTCTCATTTCCAAGTACTAGATGAAATGGGACCCCAGGATCAGCAATTGTGCACATATGTTTGAAAATATTTGTGCATGGTCAGCTGTAACGCGCTGGATTTGCCATGCTCTCTTTTTTGGTATCAGCCATCTGTCTCTTTTCCTTGATGGCACAGCTGTATATTTTAAGAAACGAATGCAAGAAACAGAGGGCCTAGAGCTTCATAGTGAAATGCATGTGTCATTTTTATAAGCTCTCAGGCTGCATTTCTAGGCATCTGGTTTATTTGTTTTTTAAATACTGTATTAGGTAACAGGCAGTGAAGTAGGACTCCATCTGAGACCTAAAGAGCCTCTTCCAGCAAGAGCAAACAATACTGGACTGGACTAACAAATACTTTGAGATGTATAAGACAGCTCCTTGTATTCCTGTGAATGGTGTTTTCAGGAAGTTTTCCATTGATGTGCCATTTACAGTTGTGGCCATTTTGGAAGGAGGATCGGGACTGAGAGACGAATGGTGAAAATATGCCTTTCATGTATAAAAACCATCACCTTTGAGTGAATTCCATAAGCATCTGAATTATTCTGTGATTATGCAAAGTGGATAGCTTCTTTGTTATCACTTGGAAGTGCTCTGAAGTTGATTGGTAATCAATTGCAAAAAGAAGGGTTGGCCTGGAAACTCATTAGCTTTTGCTCTTGCTCTTCTGCTTCTTTGAATAGCTGTCAGAAGAAATGACAATAAATTGGACACTGAGAGATGGGTGTCTGGGAGAGATGCACCAGAAGTCTGGTTGGAACCTGTATAGTATACAGAGCAGTTTTCCTTTCAAAGTGACAACATTTTCCTTACAATTATCCGTCAGTTGGCTCTGATTCATGGATAACAGATCTACCATTGGTTAATAGACATAAAATGCAAACTCAGTGAGCAGCAGTAGATCTCATAAATTCATTATAATGTGTTAATGGGTCTGTTGTCATCCATATTAAAATTAGTTGCACTTACTGTATATCCCACTTTTTCTTTAGGGAACATATGGTGGTACACATAGTCTTCTTCCCCATATTTACCTTCACAACCAACGTGTGAGAGGATTAGGCTGACATATATCATCCAAGCAACACACAATGAGCTTTGTAGACAAGGGGAGACCAACCTAATAAATAAAAACATGGGTTTCCCAATGTTCAGGAGCCCCTGTTGGGAAGAGTATTATAACAACAAGGGTTGTATGCAGCTTTCTCCTGAAAACATAAGTATCATTTGCTGAAACTTTCAAAGACCCTAGTAGGTTTTGGTGGATGGTGTCATTGGTCTGCATTGGAAAAAATATTAGAATATATTCAGAAAATGGTGAAAAAATGGTTTTTTAAGTGTTGAAAAATACTTGGAAAAGATGTTGGGGGGGGTTCTGAGGAGAAGATTTGAGAACTTATGAGCATCTTCGCAGTTCAGGACTTGTTTTGTCAAAATTCACATGTGGTTATTTTGCACAAAAAATGACATCTTCTGCCCAGAAAATATTATTTCTATTTCTGTGCAAACAAATGCTGGTAATTGGGATTTATGCTGCATAAAACTCACACATGGTTGGTTTGCGTATAAAACAGTATTTTCTGCACAAAGAAGTCTGTTTTCTATACAAAACAACCACATCAGAATTTTTGGTAGGATAAGTCCCAAATTGCGAATTGGCCTCAAAAAACTGTTTTCAGAGAATTTCTCACAGAGGGAAGAAAATTGTTAAAACTACTCATTGCTTCCTTTGAGGAGAAGCCTAGTGATGGATTGTATCTGATAATGGTGACTTAGGGGGGACACAGACGGGTGGCTCCATGCTGCTCATTTTTGCCCCTCGTTGGTGCCACACAGGCCACACGGTGTGGCACCGATGCACTCCCTAAAAAGGAGCCGTTCTAGGTGACTTCTTTTTAAGGGTGTCATCATGGCACTTGCACTCCATGACAATGACACTTCCGGTGAGTGCCATTTGGGCACTCGGGTGCCCATGCGTCATCATCGCACGCCACATGTGGACAGGGGCGCGGCAAGATGGTGCACTGGTGTTGAAAATAGGGCTGGCCGCATATGGACACCCAGCCCTATGGAGACTTAAAGTTGGCCCCAGGCCATACATTCCCCTTTCACTCTCCACCAGTCACTGCAGCATCTAAACAGCGAATAAAGAGGAGATGTGGATCCCCTACCTATGCATTTTAGCAAATAGCCCCAAGTTCTAGCATTACAAGAGTGGGAGGAAAGCTACTCTGCATCCATTTTCTCCACACTGTACATAGATCTCACCATAGATCTCTAGATCTCACCATAACCTATTTCACAGGGTTTGTGAATTGTGAAGATTAAATTAAGGAGCATTCCCTTGCACTTTGCCTTGAGCCCCTTGGAGGTAGAACAGTAAATATGCTGCACAAGTAAAAAGAAGAAGATATGGAAAGGGAAATATGTTTCTGTGCTCCGGGTGGAACATCTGTGGCTTCTCTTTGGCAGATGCTCAAAAGGTCTGGTAATTAGGTCATGGCTGAAGGGACTTTACAAGTAGTCAGATATAAAGGAAATAAGAGCCCTACGAAGAAATGCCACAAGAACTAGGAGGGAAAAGACCAACACTTGCGTGCTTAGAGAGCTGGAGAAGCAGACTACTCTGAATATTTGATATCTTTTGTGCAATAATGCAAAATAACAGCTATTTAATACTGAAAACAAAGTGTTGAGATCAGAAGCACCTTTCACTGGATTCTTTGGAAATGAATATCCAAAGTAATTGCATGGTCCCAACAGGATTAGACAGGGTAGTTGTTTCTAGACGCAGCTTCTGGTAACTGTTTTAAAGCCCTTTTATAAATATCACCCACCCTCTCATGCTCCAACTCTCTCCAAACCCTTGCCAAACCCTTGAGTATCGTAGTGGAAGTATAAAATGGGGTGATGAGATCTGATGGTAGTGCCCATAAATTTACTGCAGTAGCTTTTAAAAATAAAACCTTTTGTGGCTGCAAAATGCTAAAACGAAATTGAATGCTTCTTGAGTCAAGAGTCAGCAAAGAATCTGATGTTACATTAAAGAAAAACACTTGACATCAGCCTGTCTGAGCCAGAGAACGCTTTGTAGGTTTGGGCTGCCACAACCTTCCATGCCATTTTTGCTATTCTGGAACTAGATTGGTGAAGAATGCTGACTTTTCCCCCCCTCATCCTTGCATTGGTCATGGGCTGTGAAATTTAATGTAATTTAATTTAATTACATTTCATGACAAAAAAGAAGAAGAACAGAAAAATCATTTGTCCTAAAATCCTTAATTTTGTATAAAACTCAATGTTTTATACAAAATATACTGTTTTCTGTAGAAAGCCAGTAGCCTTTGTAAAAAAAAATCCTTGGTTTGTTTTGCAAATGAATTTTTCACTTAGAGGGGTCCTAAAATGAGAAAAATGATCAGAAATGTGCAGAAACTCATTGTCTCATCCAGAAGGCAAAGAAGGTGCAAATATACATTCGTGCATGCAAGAACAAAAAAAGTGAAAGTGTACATCTCCAAGTATCACTGCTTGAGAGCTAATGTGGTGTAGCGGTTTGAGCATTGGCCTATGACTTTAGAGATCAGGGTTGAATCCTGCACTCAGCCATGGCCCACTGAGTGACCTTGGGTGAATCAACACTCTCCGCCTGAAAAAACGCTATGTAGGGTCACCTTAGGATTACTATAAGATGGAAATGACTTAAAGTATCACAACAACAGGAAGTACCATTGCTACCATCCACAATCTAGAAGTTAGTTTGCATTAACCTCTTGAAAAATAGATGTTGGAGAGCCGACCCCAGTTGGCTGGTGTGTCTTGTGGTTATGAAATGTGAAGGTAACCATGTTGGCCTATCAGAAACCATCAAAAATGACAGCGGCATAATACATTTATTAAGAGCAGTGGCAGTGACACAAAGGAGTGACCAAGCTTTGAAGTTTCTGCATGCTGGATGTTAAGCAAAACAAAAAGTGAGGGTCTGTTGTGTGAAGCCTCTATTTGAGAGCATTACCAATATATTTCAGATGGAATGTTTTCAGAAAACATAATTATATCTTGCGAAGTCTGGTAGAGCATTATGATGCTCTGTTTAAAAACCTCCAAAGGAAGAGACCTCACCCCACTCCAAGGGAGCATGTCCCACTGTCAAACAGCTTCTTCCACCTAAACTCAGAGTCTCCTACTTTAGAGGTTTTTACACAGAGGCTGGATGGCCATCTGTCAAGGTGCTTTGATTCTGAGTTCCTGCATGGCAGGGGGTTCATCTTGATGGCCCTTGAAGTCTCTTTCAACTCTATGATTTTATGATCTCAGGTTGCCCATGAGAGATATTAGAAAAAAATACTTCTTCTTCTACAGTTGACTACAGTTTCCAGAATCCCGCAACTGACAGTAACCTCCCCCTGCCAAAAAAAGAGTAACAGTTCCAAACTAAGATGTGCTGTGGGGCAAAAGCAATCAATGGTCTCACTTTGAAAATATTAAGAACTATTAGTTATTTGGATCTGTTCATACGGCCATCACATCTCCTTTTTGCATTGTTTGGCCAGAATGCCACGGGATTGTTTTTCTGTTGACAGAACCACGCAGAGTCCAATTCCACCTCCTCCTTGGAGCACCCTGTACACCCTGGAAACCTCTTCCTGAGGTCTGGGAAAGTCTCTGGCATAGGCTTTCAGGCAGCCCAGTGGGATGGAGGGAGGAGAGGAAGGAAAGAAAGAAAGTCCTGTTGTGCAAGCAGATGGCTGCTGGGACAACACTGGCTTTAGGCCACCTCACTGGGTAGCTGTTGCTTCTTTGAAGAAATTGATAAGATGTCAGTTCCTTTGAGGGTACAAGGCTGTTTCTTCATCTCTTAGCAATTGCAGCCTGGAACCTTCATACTGAGAAGGGTCAGAATAGTGTGTTATATCTCATCGTTGCTTGGATTAGGCAAGGTCCTTCAGGAATTAATGGGCTTCCAGTGAAACTTGACTGGCCACTGTGGAGAATGGGATGCTGCCTTAGAAAGACCTTTGGTGTGGCCCAGTACAGCTCTTCTTATGGATCCATTTGCCAGAAGTATTTAGTGTCTAAATGTGCTGCATTGTTTTATGCTGTAGTTATGTGGCCATGGGAAAAGCTGCAGCATCGCTACCCTGCTATGTGGCCTGCCACTGCCTCTAAATTCCTGTTTTTATTAACAATGCTGCACTACACTGTTATAGTGCTATTAGTCCACTTTTACTGCTACCTCCTGTGGCATTCTGGGGTTTGTAGTTCAGTGAAGTCTAAGAGCTTTCTGTCTGAAGATTCTTAATCTCAGTATTCCAGGAGGCAGCCATAAGAGTAGAAGCAGGAAAATAGTGCTGTAAGAGGATAGTGCAGTATTATCTTGGAAAAAACCAATTGAGTCAGGGCACATACTTTATATAACATTGAAATAGACTCTCATTTGTATCCTAGGCAAGTGTCTCAGCAGTTGAGACTAATGCATCAACCTATTATATGACCAGCAATTGGAATATTTAGTCAAGTGATAGGACTGTTACTGTCACCTATGAGGAAGCTTCAAGCTTGAAGTCTGTCCCAGTTGAGACAGACAGACAGAGAGCATTTGTGAAGAGTGAAATAAATGACTTGTCCCACTTTGGGACACACAGATACATGTGATGCATTATGTATTTTGTGCATAGAGATATTGCTTTTTTGTGGATTTTGGATTTTGCTTTATTTTGCACTATGTCCAGCATGGCTACCCTTGAGTATGTTTACTAAAGTCTGTTATTCGATTAATATTGGAGAGCAGAACTTAAGTAGGACTTAGTGCAACTGCGCTCTTCATTTTTAGCTCTTTTCCCAAAGAGTGAAAATCTCATTGGCATTTTGCCTTAATAGTAGGATCAAAGAGAAGCTGGAATGGCTTTTTGAAATGTGAGCCAATAAGATGGATTTGGCTTGCTTTCATCGACTCAGAATGAACAATGTCTTATACTTAAGACACCAGCTACATTATGCCAGCGTTAGTTTGCAATAATGTTGAAATTTTCCTCTTATGCTCACATTTGGTCTTTGGCATCTCTTTGGAAAAAAGAATCTGAGGAGATTAAGAATGCTTTCTTGAAACTGATAGGGTTATTTCAAGTAGCGTGTCTTCATTTTGGACCAAACCTGTGCTCTTTGGAGAGATCATAAAGTCAGCTAAGATTTCTGGGTCAGGACTGTCCCAGGACCCGAGATTTCAGAACCAAAACATGATGCCTATAGCAACCCCTTGTGATATTACAGTGTTTCAAAGGTAATATTACAAGAAGCAGTCATTATGCACGAAACCTAAATATCAATCGAATTTGCACAGAATATACCATTTAAATCCATTCCTTCCAACTAACCCCACTGTCCTGATTAATCTTCTGTCATCCCAGTTTTTCAGCTGCTTTTAAAATGTCCCAGTTTCATTCTCTCTTCTCATTTCTCCCCCTTTGTCTTTGAATTGCTGCAAATTGAGTTCACAGTACAAAAGTAGATACTCTGCACCTGCATCTATCGGGAGGCCAAAAATACGTTCCCAGATCACACATAGGACACAGCCAAGGAAGTTGAACTGATGTAAAAGTGTTATAACTGTGTAGTGTGAATAAGACCATACACAATATTTGTAGGATGGAGGAATGGTATCTTATAACCAATATGAAATGGTAGGAAGAAACATTAGGCAGGGTATGAAAAAAGCCAACAAAATTGAAAGTGAGACTTAAGTAGAAATTATATTTAGCAATATGAAAATTCCAGGATGCTAAGTTGGTGATACCCCTCCTTCTCTGTTTTCAATATATAACTGATTACTATCAAGAGCAGAGTTCATAGTAATAAGGCAACAAGATAAATGCAATATAATTGCTCTCATGATGCTCCAGAAGATTGTAATAAGGAGGTGGGGTGGGGAACCTGGCCTCTTCAAAAGATATAATGACGACATTCTGAATTAATAGCTTCTTATTCAGCTGGAAGGATCCATGAATATGTGTCACAAATTGGTAAACAGCAAGCTCCATTTATCCATCTGTGGGGCTGCTGAACATTGCAGTCCTTGATCCTGTTGTGTGTTGGTCTCGCCTTTCCTCCTCTTAAAGAGCCCTGGAAATAAAATGGCAGATATGAGCCACTGGACTGGTGACAAAAAGAAAAGGAACTCTTGATTGTATCTGGCCATTTTTCCCCCAGCCTTGAGTTTATTTTTGGAGCTGGGTCAATGTCTTACATATCAGAAAATAAGTCAAGTGGATGAAGCAAATAGGCCACAAAACCAGAGCCAGGCTAGCATTTGGATGTGTGTGTGTGTGTGTGTGAGTGTGTGTGTGTTCATGCTGCTTGAGTATTTCAGATGGGAGTTGACTCATGAACTGGAGGGTAGTTTTATCTGTGTGTTGATGATGATGTAGACTGACAAGGTCAGAAAGATGATCCCACATAGCTGGTTTTACAGATCTGCTTCTCTCTTAATGCTGTTCTTTCTCCAGCATTCCTTGGTTTCCCGAGAAATAAATTGGTGCACTGAAGGAAAAAGTCATACTTTCCAACTGTCCCAGTTTGACAGGGATAGTCCTGATTAATCCTCCATTGCCACGCTTTTTAGCTGCTTTTAAAATGTCCCAGACCTCATTCCTACATACAGATAAATCGGTGTGCGATCCAAATCGATGGAACGATTCAACAGCGGAGGGTGGTTCCCACTACATTTGCCCCGATTGCATTTTTTCCCCTCTAAAATAATCCACGTGTGGTTCACATTCATGCATGAATCGGTTCAAAATGAACCCGCTCCAGCCAGCCAAAGGGCAAATTTAAATCAATTCCGATCCACAGCTGGTTCACATGTGGAAAAATCAGTGTCGAAAAGATGCGGGTTAAATGGGTCTGGTGCATGGACCCGCTCACCGAATTGCTTCAGTGATTCGATTTAAGTGGGAACCGGAGTCATTTGAACTGGTTCAAACCGAATTGCAATCCGATTTAAAAGTAGTGGGAATGACTACTCCCCCCTTTCTCCTCCTCCCACTTTTCTTCTTTATCCTCAGATTACTTCATTTGCCGCAAACTGAGCTCAAAGTACTAAAGTAGATGGCACTCAGGTAACTTAGGAGGAAGGAGCAAGTAGGAATGGGTGAAATATTACCTTTCTCAGTAGATTCAGGCAAAAGCAAACCACTGCAGCCTCTTCTAGATTGTGTGGGTTTTTTTCTTTATTAACAACTTTAGCCATCTTAACTACACACTAATTTTCCATGGCCACCCGTGTCCGATTCTTTCTTTCATTTTCTTTTTAAATATATTTTATTGATTATTAACAAAAACGGGATACAAGTTTGCATTTCCAAACACATGATTCACACACATAGATACAATGAAAAACCAGGACTGATAGCAATTTTCTGTTTAGGATACTTTGTATGATGTCTAAATTGACTTCTAGTTACCTTTTGAACAAGGCAGCTTGTTCAAAAATAGGTTTCCCCATCCAAAAGCCATTTATTACTAATATTATTGTTGTTATTATTATTGTTATTGTTATGCTTTATTTATATAGCGCTTTAGATTTATGAAAACCGATGCATCATCATTATACGCTACATGTTACTGTTATAAAGGGGAGCCAGCATGGTGTAGTAGTTTTAGAGAAGGACTACGACTCTGGAAAATCAGGGTTCAAATCCTTGCTCAATCATGAAAACCCACTGGATGATGGCAAGTCACATTCTCTAAGTCTCGCTGGAAGGCAGTGGCAAACCTCTGAATAAAATCTTGCCAAAAAGAAAACCTTATGAGAGAATATCATAAGTCAGAGTCCACTTGAAGGTAGAGTCAGCATGATGTAATGGTCTGAATGTTGGAGTAGGACTCCAGGAAACCAGGATTCAAATTGCTATTTGGCCATGGATACCGAATAGATAACCTTATGCAAATATAACTCTTGTATCCTTAAGGGGAGGCAATGGCAACCCACATACATGCTCATCATGTACAAACTCTCTCTCTTGTATAGCACTGTACTTAAATTTACATCAGCCCATGTGAAGGTTTTCACGATGGCAATTCATCTGTTCATCCACACACATGTGAGTTACCATCAACAAAGTGAACATAGTTGTGCAGGAGCAGGACAACAAGGATGGGGAACGGAGACATCCGGGTTTCGTTTCTTTGGTTCATTTTTCAGATGTAAACTTGGCCTCCTTTCTGAAAACTTTCTTTTGGATTTTGGTCACGATTATGAAAATCGTTGGAGGATGCGCTCAAAGCTGGGGATGCCGTCAAACCTTCTAGTTACCCTCTTAAACTTTCTTTTGGGCAATCCCCCCTTTTCAAAACTAGATTTCCTTATCCAGAAGCTACTTATTAAAGAAATCAGATACGTTCCCATTGTTCAAAGCCAATTTCGGAGACACAACGTTCACTTTGGACTTTTGGGAATCCATCCTTTATTTTTTGCTGTGCATCTCTATAGAAATGAGAGTGTCTGCTTTGTCTTGCAGAGAAGAGAAGGATAGGGTACCATTAAAAATACCGGGACCTTGGGGACACAGGGATCCTTGCTGGGGAATGAGCTTTCTCCCATCAGCCATTTTTAGTGGCAAAGCCTTCCTTTTCAAATCCATGCAAGTCAAAGAAGCTTGTACTATCTCCCTCCTTGACTGCTCCCGGCCCCATATGTGCCACTAAAGAAATTGCGCCAAGTCTTTCTAATGCAAAAATAATCCTTTTTAAATGAGTTCCAAAAATGTTAATCGATCTCCTTTTCCCACTTTTTTCTTTAGGTGATCTGAGGCCAGTTTCTATGCCAACAGAGTACAGCTGGATAGGAGATTCAAAAGAACCAAATATGTACAAAAGGGGTAGCCGAGGTGAGTGTCTTCATTTCTACACATGGACAAATGCAAGGCTTTCTCAAAACTCCTCTTCGTCCCTCTTAATGCTGCCATGCTGCAAAATGAATGTAGTTTGACATTGCTTTAACTGCATGGTTTAGTAGTATGGAATCATGGGATTTGTAGTTTGTTGTGGCACCAGACCTCTCTGACAGAGAAGGCTATATGTCTCACAAAACTACAAATCCCAGAATGGCAGTTGTCAAACAGCATTAATTCTGTATTGAAGATACAGCCTCATACTCAACCTCATGCAATTAATTCAGCCTGAATTTCTTCTTGAAGTAAAACTTGCTCTTAATCACAAATCTCACCTCAGAGCTTGGAAGGTTGCTGATATAAATAGTTATAGTTATTCTTTCAAGGTCACATAACTAGTTAATTGAAGTAGTTCATTGCCATTTTAGTGTAACTTCAAAAAGTGACTGTTCCATTTTCTGTTTCTCTCAAGTCTCTAAAATGATGCTTTAAGGATCTGAATCTTCTGCATTTGGCAACATTATTATTATTATTATTATTATTATTATTATTATTATTATTATTATTAT
>NC_056528.1:45099728-45120951 GCF_019175285.1 Sceloporus undulatus | reverse complement strand
CTTATTCATCTCAATTGCACAGTCTACCAGATGTTACCAGATGGAGTTTTGGAACCATCAGTGTTTGAGATGTTATCCAAGAATCTTGGAATCAGGAATCAGATAATATGGCACCTTCCAAGCAGCATCACTTTTTGTAATTGTGCTGTTGGGATCCTAGCTATTGTGATTTCATTTGGATGTTTTGCACATCCCTTTGAAATTGTTTCCAGATTACTTCTCAAGACTGGAACCACCATTGTTTTAAAGAAAGCATGGATGGTAGATGAGACAGTCCTAAGGGACAGTAGAACTGAGTAGTGGAGAAAGATTATGCAATATCAAGGCCTCCCCCTCCTCCTCCTCCTCCTCCTCCTCCTCCTCCTCCTCCTCCTCTATTTATACTCTGCCTTTGTCCCAAAATGGAAAGTTGGGTCAGCAACCTTGTTCTTTAGTTTATGCATCCTCACTTTCCTCCTCTTCTTCCCTCAGACTCTGAAAATTCACTCCTTCGATACCTGAGTGATGACAAGATTTTAGTCATCCAAGAAGAGCCATTGACTCAGAAGGACAACAAGCGGGATACTGGACGCAGGTCAAGGAAAAAGGGGAAAAACAGTGGAAGTCCCAACTATCCCATCAGTCCATCCATGCTAACCTCATCGGTGAACGTACGGCTTGAACCCGGACAGCAGGAGGTCCTCAATTTCTCCTTACCTGAGAACAACACTGTTCCGTTGTATCACGTAAGCTCCTTTCATTCCTTTGATGCACTCCTTGAGCCACTAAAGCTGGGTTTAGCATGACCAATAATGCTGACCTGAGACCCATCTACAAATGACATGAAATTATGTATGGGTTTATAAGCTCTCTTTCTGGTCCACAGATACCATAAATACTGAACAAAATATCAATCTAAAAATAAAAACACAATAACACGTTACAATGCAATGTTAAAGGAAAAGATTAACAGTACATTTAAAATGTAACTTATGAAAACGCAAAGTAATTTCCAGAGCTACAATGACAGAACAGCAGCATGGTCTATAAAGTAGCTTCAGGGAGAGGATGGTTTTTTTTGCCCATGCAGACAAGGCCTGACTTCCATCTTCTTCATGGAGTATTGGGTGAATTGGCAGAAGAGAACTGATAGTAAGGGTGATGGGCTGGTATCAAGGGTAGCAGAGGATCTCTTGGCAAGGTGGCAAGATGTGGACAAAACTAATGATGAGAGCCTACATCATGTCTGTACAATGTAAATCTATGCTCATGTAGTTAAGTGGCAATTATGGTACACCACCATTCTGCTGAATACCAACATCATGTAACCATCTATATTATCTGCAAGTGTGTTTGCTGTTTCTGCAATCCTAGTGAATCAAGTGATATACTGAAAGCACTGAGGAATAAGTCTGCACTATCAGAGAATACCCAACTGCATGTGCAACATTTACACTTGCAGATAGACATTACACCATAGACAAAAAAATGTACAATTGCATCCTAAAAGGAGTCCTGGTGGCGCAGTGGTTAAATGCCAGTACTACAGCCACAATGTTGTGAGTTCAATCCCAGGACTCCAAGGTTGACTCAGCCTTCCATCCTTTCATAGGTTAGTAAAATGAGTACCCAGCTTGTTGGGGGCAACTGGCTTACAGATTGTAAACCGCTTAGAGAGTGCTGAGTTTTCTGTTAAGTGGTATAGAAATATAACCATATGTTTTAGGGGAACTTACATCAGTATAAAACATCAACAGGATGGTAGCTTAGATCTAGTTGGTTCTGCCTCCTTGGCTCTACCTACACTGGCTATTTGATTCTGTGGTTGCCACATGGGCCAAATGAATCATTTTCTCCCTTCCCATACCCATGGTAACAAATCCAGATGATGCAGGACTCAATCCCGATCTCTGGTGAGAACTGTCCAGAAACATCCAGCCAGTTCTTCACCAAACCCACTATATACCCCCTTTAAAACTGTTTGCAACGTGTCCCGCTGTGCTTCTCGGAGGCACTGTCACTGCAGTGATTCACTCACTCTGAGTGGCACCCAGCCATGTGGTCAACACTGGGCACCTTGTTCTGACATCAGAACAAATAATCCATCATGAAGGTGGTGGCATTGACCAGCAGGACACATGTGCAAACAGCTGCCCAGCATTGCAACAGAGTACCCCAGGTATTTTTTTTGGGGGGGGGGGGGGGACATTAGGACAGCTCTGCCAGAATACTCCAGGTTGCTCCTGAAATATTCTGACCCCTGTGGACCCAGCCTAAATTAACTCATAGTTATACTCATAGCCCCTCTGAGCATTAGCAATCAGTATGTGGGGTTGAAATATCCCACCTTATCCTCCAAGAACCCTGTGAAGTTGCATGGACTGAGATATGGTGACCCTCCTTTCTTGCCATGCTAGGAATCAAAGAACTCTGTCTTGGTCCCAGTTACACTGAGGGCTTTTTAAAAATGTAGACTTTTATATCTCAATGGCTTGAGCGTTCCTATACAGTTCCACTTCATTATATTTGCACAGGTGTGATTGTTTTAAATCCCAGACTAAACACGCTCTACACCTGAAGAGGAAATGCCGTTTTATTGTTTTTAAAATAGGACACTGAACCTTACCAGAGTATTTACATGGTAGACTGAGTGTCTCTAACCGAGGCTGACATTCCCTTCATCCTTGATTGCTCTGTGACAGTCTTTCAGGGTCAGAAAAGACTCTAGGAGGGAAACAGATTTATACAAATGCAATATAGGAAGAGAGCACTATCACCCAGCCAATCCATCACAACACTGAGACAATCATGTCATCGAAAGAACATCAGGGAAATCATAATGCTGGTTCAAACCTCATCATTGCAATTTACAAGTTTGATTTAACTGCTCCAAAGGTGTCACAAATCTTCAAAGCCTCTGCATCAAATTTATAGAGCGGTGTTTAAGTTGGCAGAAGGGTCGATGGCTTATGGTGGACTTTGTGATAATGAACCAATATACAGTTGGCAACAGGGAGGTGGAAAATGCATTAAAAATGTGCCCGTACCTTAATTCCAAGCTTCACCATTGGGTTATGTTATTGTGCACTGGCTAAAGAGGAGGTCTAGATAAATTTTGTGGCAGCAAATTTTCTACAGAGTTCTTTCATACAATTATTAATCCTTCTTCTTTCAAAGTGAATAGATAAATCAGAATCTCCTCTCAAATATGACTCAAGGCAGATTACAGACTACTCTTGAATATGGGAATACAGTAATGGAAGTGAGATTGAAATGCCTAAATATGCTGTCTCCCAGCCACCATGGCCTGATTCCCGCTACATTTTAAACTGGATTGCAAATCGGTCTGAACCATTTACAATGCCCCTGGTTCCCACTTTAAGTGATTCACTGAAGCAATTTGGAGAGGAGGTGCATGGCTAGACCCATTTAACTCACGTCTTTTTGACACTGATATTTTCCATGTCTTTTTGGATATATTGATTCTGAACCAGATATGAACCAGATGCAAATCGGAATCGATTTAAATTTGCCCTTTGGCTGGCTGGAGTGGGTCCATTTTGAATCAATTCATTTGTCAATGTGAACCACAAGTGGGTTATTTCACAGGAGAAAATGCGATCAGGACAAATGTAGTGGGAACCATCACAATAGCCTTGGAATCAATCCATCAATTCGGATCGCAAACCGATATATTTGTATGTGGGAATGAGGCCCATATTTAAGACTCCAAACTGGCACACCACTATAACACAACAACCTTTGGTTTGAGCCGGGGAGAGAGGACCAATTTTCAACTGTGCAGAATGATCTCCCTGCTTAGGAGAGAGCATCATGTAAAGTGAAACCTGCTGGATCATACCAAAAGTCCAAGGAGCTTACTAGCACAGCATAAAACAATAGCAGAGCTTGGAAAAGGTACTTTGGAATACAACTCTGAGAATCCCTCAGCAAAATGGTTAATGATCACGCCAGCTGGAGGATTCTGGGAATAGAAGTTCAGATGTAACTTTCCCAAGCCCTGATTTGCCACATGTGCAAACTTTATGTCAGTATGCATTCCAGCGTGGATGCACATTCCTGAAGCTACTGAAAACGATAACCCACGAGATATAATTAAGTTGTTATGCATTGGAATTTAGCTTTGTTATACTTCATTACTTCCAGTAAACAAAAGGCATTTCATTTAAGACCATCATATCTAAATGCATGAATATGCAACAGAAAATGTATGCTGTTTCACCCATCCTCTGCTTTATGTTGAAATGTGCCGTGATTCGGGTGCAGCCAGACCATCATATTTATCCCATTCGATCTTGTGTTAGTTCACGTTTGCCTTTCATGGTTCCATAGTAGGCTTCTATACATTTCCTGTTAGATAATGCACCCATCTGAAGACTGTTGATCTGTATGTCTGACTGTCTGTTTATAGCATTGGAGTGCAACTGTGGAAGGCTAGGGGGGTCATGTAAGCTTCCAGGACACTTTGGAGCGAACGGCCAAACATACCACCACACCACCCACAAATGAAATCAGAATTTTGCCCTCAAGGAGACATGGTGAGCATTTTCACCATGTTTTTAGTCACCCCAGGAATTTAAGTCCAAGAGACACCTTTTTTAGCAACAGAGAGTGGAAGTCAGCTCCATTTCACTTCTGGTTTAAAAAAGAAAGAGCATATTGTAGGCGTACATTGGCCCAGGGGCACAAAAAGATGGCAAAATTGGAAGCATTTAGAGGCAATTGGAAGCATTTAGAGGCAACTTGTATGGAGGTACTGTGAATTGAAGGGGCCGGTGTGTTATAGCAGTTTGAATATTGGACGAAGACATGAGTCTTGGCCATGGAAATCCAATGGGTGACCTTGGGCAAGTCACAAAAGCTCAGCCTCAGAGGATGGCATCGGCAAACCCCCTTGGTGAAAAAACCTCATGATACACTTGTCCTGGTTTTAGGGTCATCATTAGTCAAAAGTGACTAGAAGGCACACAAAAATAACAACAGGAGCAGCAACAACAACAAGTGAAAAGGAGTCCTCAAAGTCACAGAAATGTCCCAGTGGAGCACATTTTGCTCATCCTTTTTCTTCTGCATCAAATTTATAGAGCAGTGTTCTAGTTGGCAGAAAGGTTGATGGCTTGTGGTGGACTTTTTTGTGATAATGTGATACAGTTGGCATCACGGAGGTGAAAAATGCACTGAAAATGTGCCTGTAAATTAATCCCAAGGTGCATTAATTCCATAGCTAAACTGTGTTTCTAAATGCTCGACTGAAGTTTTGAGTTGCTGCGGTGGTAGAAATTTGGAGACTGAAGGAACATTTCATTGGGGGGCAGAATTTTTATTGGGGTTCAATGCCCTCCTTTTCTTCCTCTTTGCCTCTAGTTACACCCCTGTCCTCCCTCATTATTTTATAACCTCTTTCAGCAGCAACATGAGCTTATGCAGGCTTCCAATAAGAAGTTCTTCAGTGATTTGCCAGTAAGCCAACAAAAGAAAATCCTTAGCTTTAGTCATAATGTCTTGAATGTGGAGGAAGTTCCGTTTCTTTATTTGAGCCCAGATATTAATGACTGTATCAACCACCATGCAGCCAAGTCAGTCATGTAACCACTTGTACGAAAGGCTTTAAGCAAAACTGTCACTCAGAGTCAGTCGCTTTATATAGATGGCAGTTACTAAGGGAAATGCTGGCTTCAAGAAGTCTGTTTTCCAGCTGAGTTTCTTTTCAACCTTTCCTCGGCTTTTTCACAGTTGGGCATTTTTGGAAATTACTGTTTTCATTACAGCTGCGGCGCGAGACGTACTCTAGGTAGCCAAAACCAGGCTGATCGCATAATGGGAAAATGCACTGAGGAAATAAAATTTACAGCAGTTGGTTAAGAGTAACTATTGAGTGTGTTTTGAAAAACATACCTTCTGCCTTACATGGGTGGAAAGTTTAAAATGGCAATTTAGCCAGAGTCAAAGCACTTCAAGAGTAAATTCATTACCACAATGTGTTTTGTTGATTTGATCTAGTTTGGAACCTGGCACATATTCTCTGCTGTCGATAGCATTTAGGAAGCTTCAGCTTGTGTGGATTCACACCTTGAGGGCATTTATAAATCTGTAGCAATGCAACAAATGGGGGCACTTTCACAGATCAATGGAAAAAAAATTCACCTGAGTTTATCTCCCTGTCTCCAGTGGTCTGATATACATTTTCCCCCCAACCTGCTTCCCTGGCCATTTGTTCCACAAGTTTCCACCCTGGTTGTCACCCAGGGTTTCTGAAATGTCATTCAGCATCTATTTCTGGATCACTGACACCAGATAGGAAACTCTGGTGGGCCCAGGAGCCAGTTTTCTAATTCCTGAGATCTTCTGGGAACTACATGGAGTGCCAAAACTAGCTGAAAATAAAGGGGAACACCCCTAAAAAATAGTACAAAAAATACAACAACAACCAGGCATGGCTGGAACTCCACTTCTGATTTTGAAAAATTGGTACTCCACACCCTCCAGCTGACCTGATTTGGCAGGAACAATCCTGATCAATCCTCTGTCCCACTTTTTAAATGCATTTAAAATGTCGCAGTTTCTCCTTCCTCCTCCTACATCTCCCCTATTCTCAGCTGACATCAATTGCTGTAAAGTGTTCATATTTCCAAAGTAGCTTGGAGGCAGGGGGCAGAATCTTACCCTTCCCAGGAGGTTCAGGCAAAAGCAAACTCCAGCAGCCTCTCTTAGCTTCTGTGTTCCTCCCTTATTAATAACTTTTGTCATCTGGGCTTGGCCACACATATCCTGGTTTTCATCTGTGAAATGATGGAGGACATGGTATTGTGCACACGGTAACCCACAGTCCCCTGAAAGCCTGTCTTTTCACTGTATGTGGCCATTTCCATGCTGCTGGAGATCAAAGGGCTGAGTGGAAACAAGTCCAGATCTCACCTGGGCACATTATGAAAGATGCCCCAGGAAACATAGCTATTTACTTATTTTTTCCCACTTTTTTCTCAATAAATCAAATCTGCGCAAGTGTGAACCACATATGGATCGAAATAGATTCAAATTTCCCCTTTGGATGACTGGAACCAAATCATTTTGAATCGATTCATTGGTGAATGGAATCCACAAGTGGATTATTTTGGAGGGAAAAATGTGATCGGGGCAAATGTAGTGGGAACCATGCTCCGCTGTTGAATCGGTTCATCAATTTGGATCACACACCAATTTATCTGTAAGTGGGAATGGAGCCCAGGAAGGGAATACAAATTATACGCAGTTGATGCAAAAAGTTTTAAGCATCCCTTCTCTAGCTATGACTTTCATCCTGTAAATCACACCTTTCTTTGATATTTGGTAGATGTATGGCAAAGACTCAGGTGGCTAGAACCTGTTCAGCCATCAAATATTTCTTTGACCCTGAGTTCTGCTCATGAAAGAGGATGGTTTCATCGTTTGCAGTTGTCCTAATTAAGACTCATGTACTCTGTATAGCTTCTGCCATTGTTTTATTTCTTCCTCACAGCATGAGCTTAGAAAAGGGGAGAGGGGGAAATTTGTTACATGTGGGTAGCTGCTGGATATATTAAACTGAGAGATGGGGGGGGGCGAAATCACCAAATTGATAATTACACAGAGCCGTTTTATTTAAATAAATGTTTAGGAAGTCGTGTGGAATTGAAACCTAAAATTAAAACGTTCGGAGTGATTTCATGAATTGCTTTCAGGATGCAAACTTTGTTTCATAAAATGGGATATTTAACTAATGCAGCCTTGGCTGGCTGCCCAGGTTCGAAGCTGTCGCGCAACACTGGACCAACCGGAATATTAATGTCAGGAACCCTTTTCGCTTAATGTTGGAACCGCTGTCCTTTTCACAACAAGGTTGTAAAGGCAATTTAAAGGTCTCGCCATTTGTGCTAGGAAGGAATTTTTCCCCCTGTTTTTTTTTACTTCCCAACTTTAATAGGTCTAATGAATTTTGTGAAGCCTTGCTCCTGAGCAGCATCAATATGTTTGGAGGGAGGAAAGAGTCCAATTGCTCTAGGGCACTGTTAATAAAACAAGTAGGCTGTTGTTGCTATATGCCTTCAAATCATTCTTAACCTATGGATACACTAAGAAAAAAAAACTATCTATGGGGTTTGGGGGGGGCAAGATTTGTTCAGAGGGGGTTTGCCTTTCTCTGAGGCTGAGAAAGTGTGATGTGCCCAAGGTTGATCTGGAAAAACATAGGTGTAGAAGTAGCCCCTGGCCCCATAGCTGACACTGGCAGTTAGGACTGAAATGTTTTACTCCTCTTGCCAAACAGTAGGGCTGGCCTTTAAATGTTTCTCTGAAGCTTGTCAATCTCCCAAGGCTGTTGATATGTATTTCCCGTGCATGAATGGTATCATTTTGTAAAGATTCAGACTTAAAATGAATGATTCTTGCTGAAAGGATAATCAAAGACTTGACGTATGCAGCCCCGACATCACCGTCTTGGCACAGCTGCTCATATGATTTATTTGGATATTTATAAGCTGCCCTTCAAGCAGATCACAAGATCTCAGGGCCATGAATAATGCATATATAATAAAAGCAACAAAGTCCTTTTTATTGTACATGTATTGTTCATCATAAAATCATAAAAAAAACATCGTAAAGTGTTTTTTTGAAAAACGCATGCAAGACAGCAAGGTGGCCAGTTTAAAATGCCAAGCAGTCAAAATAAGTTTCAACCAGATGCTGAAAGGACTGTAAGATCAGTGCGGTCAGACTTTGTGAGTGCTATGATCGTGAAGGCTTCCCTCCTCCCAGTTGTTATTCACTCTCAGGTTACTGTGTTTTACATTCTCAGGTTGGAAGATGGGATTCCCAACAGTCAGGAAACCAGGCCAGGAAGAATAATAGACCAGTAAGAATCTTGCCAAATTTTCTCCCAGTATTTAAACATACTGAAGTTTTGAGGAAGAATTATTCTGCTTAGAAAAACCCATGGGTGGTTTTATTTATTTTTTATTTTATTGCACAAAAACTGCAAACAAAAAACAGGTTTTGTACATTGAGGGGGAAACTGTTTTCCATACAGGAAACACTCTTCCTTGCACTTTTTTTCTGTGCACAGAACACGATTTTGCACACCATATTTTGGTACATAGAATAATTCTTCCACAGCACATCAGGACATTCAAATGCAGGGAGAATGCTAGAGAGGAATTATTGTTTTCTCTCACAACAGGGAGAACACAACTGTAACTATTCAACCCCTCATGCAAGACACACTTTGAGAAGACCCTCCCATACAAACCTTAAGACACACAGACAGGCTGATATAGATAGAGTCATTCCTTCAGATATTTGGGTTCAAAGCCTTCTTGTGTTCTTTGGTAGAAGGAACAGGTAAATGATGATGATGATGATGATGATGATGATGATGATGATGATGATGATGACGACGACAGTGGTGGTGGTGATGATTATTTATTTATTTATTTATTTATAAATTCTAAATTAGACACTTCCCTACCCACAGACTTACAATCTAATGACACAACATGAGAAGGGAATGGCAGTGGGGAAGGGGATTATTCGGTTTGCTGGTATGTACTGTTCTCATTCAAATTGCAGTGTGAATTGGCTTGATTTAATTTCATTTGACAGAGTATAAATTGAAGCTAATCAATCAATATGGCAGCTCATAGAACCTTTCAACAGTTTTTATTGGCCAGCTTTTCAGTGCTGCATAAAAATAGGCAGATTGTGCACTCTACTCTAGATGAACACATACCTAGTATATGTGTCCTAATATACGGATCCTCAGAATGTGCCTAAGCTTCCATGTACATGCTTCAGAGCAATCTCTATGTACACATTCCATGCTCCAAAGTGGCTACAACAAGTATTGGACAGGGCACAATATAGCTTGATGGCATCCTTTTAATAGTATGTGCAGGAAATTATATTCAGTCTTCTGCCCAAACACCATGAAGATTTTCCTCAGATGCTGGAATTTCTGGCATTCACACTGTTGTTGTTTTTTTGTCCCAAGAAGATGCAGATCACCGCACTGATGCATATCGGGTTTATTCTTCCCATTTTGTATGGGGTTTGCGCATCCCTTTGAGTCATTGTAACCCCTGTGTTATTTACACATGCCATCGTTTCAGGTTAAAATGAAGCCATCTCCCTTCTTTTGAATGATACAGAACAATCTGAATCAATTTGGAAGGTTATTCATACCCTTGATGAGGCAGATCAATGCAGATCTTTCAGGAAAAGTCAAGGGGGAATGGTATCGAATATCCCTGGTTCATTAGGTTCTTTGCAAGCCCCCTCAAAAGTGCACCAAGTGCATTCAAAACATGTGTGAACAACAAGGATTCATCCCAGATTATTTTCACAGTGTGAATGTTAGTTGGATTATCTGTAGGGAGGGGTCAGCTATGTTTCAAACTTGGAAATAACACATTGCTATTTGAGTTAAGGAACAATAACAACTTTTTGAGTGAAACAACAATAACACCTGATAATGACTGGTGATATGTTTTCTTATCAGGTAACGTTATCAGGTACTCATAAAATGTGGCTTTGTGGGGATCGCTTGAGGGAAATCTGGGGCCATTTTTATTTTTAAGTGTCTTTTGAATAACTATTTTAGAAGTATATACATGCACAGGTTAGATACGCAGGCAAAGTGAATTACCCGATGTAGTGCAATGGACATATTCTGCTGACAGCAGCAGAAATTGGTCTGCATGTAAAACAATAGTATATGCATTACAGATGTACATTGCACATTGTGGTTGCACATTGTGCATTGTGATTGAGCATTGCAGATAGCACAATATTACCCAGGGGGCCAATGAGCATTTGAAAGATTGCAAAATGTGTATTGTGCATTCTGGTTGTCCCAGTAAAGGTATCCCTTTTACAGGATTTTGGATGTTATCATACTTTGATCAGGGATCATAGATAGGGGGTTTAAAGCTGACCTTTCTCTCCCCCATTCTCGCCCTTTTGTTTCTTTGCTGGCTTCATTTCACTATGCCTCTATTTTCCAGCAGTGAAATAAAGAAGGATAAATAAATATCTGTAGCTGGGAGGAAAGCCCTTCCTATCTCCTCCCTCCTCATGATCCACAAGCAAGAATGGCAGGGAGGGGGCGACAACCTCAAAGGCAGCCTTTATTTTTAGCTGAGCACACACACACCACACACTCAAAACGTGCACGTTTCTCCTGTATCTTATGGTGGGTTTAGAGTCAGCTTACTGAACTAGAGAGATAAGTTAAGCCTTCTGGCACCGTAGCTGCTGCTCAGTGGAGGAAAATGCTCAGGATGAAGGATCTGTAATTTTCAAAACAGCAGCAGCAAAAAAGGAAACTTTTTTTTTGATCCAGTTTGAAAGAAGCAAGTGCAGCACGACAACAGCGGTGATAAAGATGGGGGATACTTTACATCTGTAGCTCAATAAATTGCTTATCTTGATGCTGTGTATTGCACTGTGGGAGAACCTTAGAGAGATTTAACATGACTGGGCAATCTGACACCCACACATAAGCCTCACTCTGCAGCCGTGGCTGTACTTGCTGCTAACATATTATAAGCACCACAGTCTGTTCAGAGAAAAGCCCATGATTTTTGTTTCAGAAGGTGTCTGTTGGAGGTGCAGAGAGACCAGAGAACAGAGGCCAAAGCACCAAGACCTTTTCATCAGCTGGGATAAAGATATCACCTGTTCCCCACCATACCCAACACCTTTTTTGTTCCTTCTGAGCTGACCTCCAGTTTTCTTAATGACTACCTTGGGGTGGCAGATTTTGTTTCCCAGCCTTCTTGCTGTTGTTAAAGCCTGCACAAAAGTTTATTCAATTTCCCCCCACCTAATGCATGTGGTTTTTGCAGGCAATTTTGACTATCATATATATTTTTGGCAGGTATTTTTTGTGTTACACAGTCAACCCTCTGTTTTTGTGGGGGATTCATTCCGGACCCCTACACACACAAAAATGGGGACTCACATGTATTCAAGCCCCATAGGCTTGAATGGGGCATGCTTCAGTGAGTGCATGGGGGTGTGCGCCATTGATGACAACGGAGGTCACCCCTCCATGTATATTCAAGAACATGGATCCCAAGTCTGCAAGAAAGGAGGGGTGACTGTAATGGCAAACTTGGTAGACCAAAGGAACACTCCAGTCAGCCCTCCTTATCCACAGATTTTTTTTTTAATCCAAAGATTCAAGCTTCTATGGCTTGAAAATACTTTTAAAATATACAAATTCCAATAGGTGAACCTTGATTTTGCCTTTTTATATAAGGGACACCATCTTATTGTGCCATTGTATTTAATGGGACTTGAGCATCCATGGATTTTGGTATCCACAGGGGGTCCTGGAACCAAAACCTAGTGGGCCCAGTGGATCGTGATTTTAATAATAGTTTCATCAATATCTTCTATATATTCTTGCAGAGGAGCTGTTAAAAATTTGGGTTATTTGATGCTGCCACCAATAAGAGTTCGCACATGATAGAGAACAAATTTTGCTTTCCCAGGGCCATTCTCACATTAATATTGGGCTTATGTATGCTGTATTTCACATTTGTTGACACTGCTTGGGTGATTCTAACTTTGAAAGTACAGTGGAGCCTTGCCTTACATGGTGGATCTGTTCTGGACACACAAACACCCCTGGCGTAAGGCAAATTCCGCGTAAGTTCAAATCCCGTGTAAACAGGAAGTCGCATATGGTGCACCTGCGTACGGAGCAGGCGCACTGTATTATAAAGCTGAGACAAATGCACAGTGGTTTCTGTCTCTGTAGAAAATGGAAGCTTCCATTGTGTGTCTACAAACAGGAAAGCAGATTATTATTATTACTATTATTAATTACTACTACTACTCCTGATGCCACTACATGCTTTGTGTGCCTCCCCCGCAAGGTGTTTACATATATAGAGAGGTGTTGCTGTTCTTTATAAGTGCCCTCAAATTGATCTCGACTCATGGTGACCCAGTGGATGAGACATCTCCAAGACCCCCTGTCCTCTGTTCAGAACCTGGAGGCTCAGGCCTCTGGCATCTTTGATAGAATTCAGCCATCTGATGTGTGCTCTTCCTCTATTTCTGCCGCCCTTTACCTTTCTTAGCATTGTTGTCTTTTCCAGTGATTCATGCCTTCTCATGATGTAGCTAAAGTACAACAGCCTCAGTTTGGTCATCTTGCTTTCCAGGGAGAGTTTGGACATGATCTGTTCTAGGACCCATTTATTTGTCTTCTTGGCTATGGTCTCCTCTGCACCCTTCTCCAACACCACCACAATGAGAGGTTTTTGTTTGATCAGCTTTCTTCACTGCCCAGCAATCACATCCATACGTGGTGGTGAAAATACAATGGCTTAGATGATCACAAGAGGTTTACTTTTTTACATATAGTCACTATTCTAGTGAATAGGCTGCCATATGATCTGGAGCCCTGCTAGTGAGGGACTCCAGACAGTATAGAGTGAGCAAATCTCCTTTTTTGACAGTAACAGTATATGCATTAACCCCTAGGAGGTGGTATATAATCCACGCTATGATCTAAATCCGATGGCTAGTACCAACTAGAGTAGAGCCATTGAAGCACTGGATTTACCAACTTTTTTGATTCAACAGTTACTTCTATGGATCTACTCTAGTTAGGATAAACCAACAGAATGCCAGGCAATGTGTGTCAGGGATCTATTACACAGCCACCACCCATGTTTGTAGAAGTTAAATGATTTTGCATGCCCAAATTCAGCTAAAATCCATTTCAAATGCACATCAGTCCAAGAAAACACATGAATATCTCTGAATTTGTTCTGGATGGATGGAGAGAGTGAGTAACACACCCATTTTTCCAGAGCCTATGATGTGACAGATGAATATTTTTTCATAAGAATAGAGTATTAAAAGATTATATTTTGACTTTTGGCTTTCCTTGATTATATGGTGGATAGTTGGAAGCAATTCCACAATCCCATTATGAACGGAATCCAGTCGATCAGAAAAGTAGGCAGAAGCTGAAATTCAGAGATACTCGCTTTAATTAAAATATTGCAAAAAATCAGTATGTCCATTTCAAAATGACTAAAGCTCCAGCTGAGAATTATCAACAGGAAGACAACAGTTAAACCCATCTTCTTAAAGCAATTCAACACACAGTCCTCAGCTGGCATACATATGTACAATTTTTCTAATCTCAGCCAGGGTAAAAATACAAAAACCATTCAGGGATGATGGGGGAAATGTGAGTTAAAATCAAAAGTGAAGACTAAGTATAGTCAATCTTTTCCATTGGGCCTGAGAGCCAGACTAGGAAGTATGCAAGCAATATATGATCTAACATAGGAAGACACATTTCAGAGTAGGAGTCTTTCAGGGGGACCTCTTTCCAGATTTTTTAATGCAACCCACTTTTTGTCCACTTCAGTAACTCTCTTGTTTGCTCTAGTATCTCCCTTTTCTTTTTCCCTGGTAGACTTCTGCATGGCAGGCAGGTACAACATGATTCTCTCATGTTTAGATACAGAGGAAGCTGTATCTGTTCAATCGGTTTAGGAACATTATATTTGTTCCTTTTCAAATATAATTAACAAATGTGAACAATCTTGCCAAGAAAACTCCTGATCGGTTCGCTTAGGGTTGCCATAAGTCAGACTTGAAGGAACAAACCAACAACAAAGCTAGACCCATATGAGAGATAGACTCAATTGCAACCCTGCTGTTTAACTGCTCCACCTAGTACTGGTGCAGTAAAACAATAAAACCATCCAGAGCATTGAATTTCAAATACATTTCCACCCCTAGTTGGAATGAGTGAGCTCTGCTGTGTTTGGGAGATGATGCATTTTAGTTATCTCACACAAAGAGATGGGGTCTTCCCCCACCAGTTCCCAAGATGTTATGATACAGGCAAAGGTAAAATCTTGCATTTCCATTGTCTCTGTTCCATTGCCTCTGTTCTTCTTGGACAATCCCATTTATAGAATCATAGAGTTGGAAGAGACCACAAGGGCCATCCAATCCAACCCCCTGCCATGCAGGAAATCTCAATCAAAACATACCTGACAGATGGCCATCCAGCCTCTGCTTAAAGACCTCCAAGGAAGGAGACTCCACTACACTCCGAGGAAAGAGTGTGTTCCACTGTCGAACAGCCCTTACTGTCAGGAAGTTCTTCCTAATGTTGAGGTGGAATCTCTTTTCCTGGAGCTTGCATCCATTGTTCCAGGTCCTATTCCCTGGAGCAGCAGAAAACAAGCTTGCTCCCTCCTCAATATGAAATCCCTTCAAATATTTAAACAGGGCTATCATATCACCTCTTAACCTTCTCTTCTCCAGTTAAACTTCCCCAGCTCCCCAAGTCGTTCCTCATAGGACACAGTTTCCAGATCCTTCACCATTTTAGTCGCTCTCCTTTGGACATGCTCTAGTTTCTCTATGTCCTTTTTGAATTGTGGTGCCCAGAACTGGACACAATATTCCAGGTGGAGCCTGTGGTATGACTTCTCTCACAGAGGTGTTCCTCTGACCTTCCTCTCATTGTTACGTTTCTGAGGAGAGGAGTAAACCTCACCCACACCACACTTCAAGCAGGAAAGAAAAAAAATGCACAACCCCTGTGTATTTTCAGGTATGAATGGATGCTGGGAATGAGAACAACCACTAAAGATGTTCAGCTCATGGACAGAATAGCCTGACATTTATCAGGACTAAAAGCTGTCTATAGAAACCCATAAACTTTTAAGGCCGAAGGCTATGTTCCCCCCTAAATATGGTAACAGGTATTGCAGCTAAATCTTCCCATTTCTAGACCTAGCTTCTCCTGGCACATAGGTAAGCAGAATGGGTACAAAGGCAGCTGTTCAGTGCTGGTGAATGATGAAGAAACCAGAGTTTTTAGGCCTTTCTTCCCAGGAACTCAGTGGTCCAAGCTGCATATTATGGTGGGGAATCAGTAACCAATCTCACAGCAGTTCAGGATTTATTGGTTTCTGAGCTTAATGTATGGCTCTGTAGGGCATATAACGTGGTGCCATTTTCCAAATCTGTTTTGTCCTGCACACATTACTCTTTACTCTGCTCAGGGTTTCTCTCTCTTGCAGATAAAAAAAATACAGGGAAAAAGAAATTAAACAACCCTAGCACTATATTGCTATCCCAGTAGCAGCTACACTTCATTGTTGCCTCAATGCCAACAACAAAGTAGGAGGCACAGTACAAGCCTGCATTTGAATCATGTGATATTCTTCCTCCATATAGCCCCACAACTATAAAAGTAACTAAACATTAACTAACCATGTAATAAATGTTATTTATGCCCTACATGTTGCAAATAAAATATTACAATTAAACTGTTTCTGGGATCTGGTTTGCCCCTAATCCAGGCACTGGTGAATTAAAAACTCTCTAAGAAATGGAAATCCCATTGATAGCAATGATTTACTATTTGACAGTGGAAAGGGTTGAAACTCTTTTGTCAGATACGGTTTGTAATTCCCACAATCCTATTCTTCTGTGTAATAAACAAAAAGCGTTCCTTGAAGAGAATCACACAGCCCTTCGCTGTCTGAGATGCATAAGATCGGAAGAGGCTTGAAATCAGATGTGAATCTCCTTGATCTTCTAATCTCCCAAGGCAAATTTCAATAGGCCAGGACTGTGTTCACATTAGTGCAATTACCTGCAAACATAAGCTGGGGCCTTCTGTGGTTTGCAGATCAAAAGCCTACTGCTCAGATCTGATATCAAAAGGTGTATTTAACCTCATGAAGCTCATTGCCCAAATAAATTAGAGCTAAGCTTCGATCTCTTTCCTGTGAACACTGAGGGGACTGATTTAATGAAGTTTCATAGTGGAGGCAGAAGATGTTTTACTGGTAAAACTATTTCACTGTAAAAGGATTTTCCCCAACGGTGAAAACAAGGAGGGAGAGAGAAGGATGCTCTTGTTCTTAACTGTCATTGAGCCAACTTCAATTTATGGGGATCCTATGAAAGAGAGACCTCCAAGTCACCCTGTCATCGGCAGCCTTGCTCACATCTTGCAGATTCAGAGCCATGCCTTGCTTGATTTAATCGAATCATCAGTAATGCAGTCTTTATCTTTTCCTACCAAGCATTTATTATATATACCTTAGTAAGCATTATTGTCTTTTGTCATGTCTTCTCATGATATGGCCAAAGTATATCAGTTTAGTTATCCCGACTTCTGGGGTTTGATTTGCTCTGGGACCCATTGATTTCTCTTTTTAGCAGGCCATAGTATCAGTAGAACTCTTTCACAGCATCACATCTGAAATGGGTTGATTTTCCTCCTATCAGCTTTCTTCACTGACCAGTTTTCTTTCTTCATAGAACCAGTGGATATACCACATTCAGGTATCTTTCCAACTACCATAGGCTTCCATAGATGGGCTGGAGCCACTGAGAAAATACCACAAATAATCTCAGTGCCACATTCAGAAATACACATATGTGCCTTCAAGTCACTTGTTGTCACATTGCAACCCCATATGAATTCCGTAGGGTTTTCTAAGGCAAGGAATGGTCACAGGGGATTTTGCCAGTTCCTGCCTCTGAAATGTAGCCAACAGCATCTGGTATTCATTGAAGATCTCCCATCCAAGAACTAAGCAGGCTGACCCTGCTTAACTTCCAAGATCAGACAGGATCTAATACCTTTAGGGTATTCACAGTAGTCATTTATTGAATTCTTCAGATTCTCTACCTATAAATCTCTAGAGTTTGGAACAATTGTCTTATGCTTGTTTTGAAAAATCATTTATTATGCCATCTTTTGGGAAAGATAGACAAATGGAAAATGGAAAAATAGGTAGACATTCTTTTAGGTAGTTATAACATTGTAAGCTAGGCTTATGTTCTCATAATTGTTTAGTATTCACATTTACAATCATGGAACCATTGCCATGACTGCAAATGACCCCGAAACCACCTCAGAACCCTGGCAGTCATACCAAGAAACAGAGTTCTGCAGTTTTGATGAGCGGATGATGAAATTGCATCAGAATCCATAGGAGCAATGCTGCTCGTTGCTCATGCTCTGAATACATTGTCCTTCTATGTCCATTTCTCATTTCTGCCTGGATTTTCAGATTGTTTTAGAAGTCAGATTAGGAGACAGAGCATAGCTACATATCTGATGCAGCATTTCAGGCACACATTATAGTGTAATATTCACTGGCTTGCAAAATTTCATGTGAATGAATTGCCATTTACATTTGCTTTGTTCCATTCATCATTAAAAACTAAAATCGTCCCCAGACTTCATAATGAACATGATATTTTCTTGATAAGTCACTTTTTTAAAAAAAATGTTTGGTTTCATTACTTGGTTCAAAGTAAAAAGAAATCAAAAGCAACTCCTTATATTTTCTTGCCTTGAGCTGTAGCACCCATTAAAGCCTATCCAGAAGTGTATCGTAACTTTCATATGGAAAATACTAATTTAGCTATCTTGGGGATGGACTTCCATTAAACAGTGGTGCTGATAGGCACTTGTCAGTCATCCCTACACATGTTTTGGTCTTTCAGAGGAAAAATAGGGTATAATTCACTTCTTGTGTTTAAACTAATGCTAACCAAGAAAGCTATCCATTAGAACCAGCTGTGCTGTACTTACCTCTTAGTAGATACATAGGAATACACTGTAATGAAGCCTCATCACAGTCCATTCCTATGAGTCCACAAAGAAGTAAGCATCATTGAGTTCAATGGCACTTCTTCTTTGAGGATGTGCAGGATCTCACATTCAGGTTCCAAACATCACTGCGTTTGCCATAGGCTAAACATGTAAGAACGAAATAAGATCCCAACGTATAAAGCTATACAATTGAGTACTAAAATGAGGATCGTCCAAGCCATTGTGTACCCATCACCATGTACGGATGTGAGAGCTGGACAGTGAAGAAAGCAGATAAGAAGAAAATCAACTCATTTGTGATGTGGTGCTGGAGAAAAGTGCTGAGGATGCCGTGGACAGACAAAATGGACAAACAAATGGGTCCTTGAACAGATCAAGCCTGGAAGGTTTACTTGGGCCACATCATGAGAAGACATGACTCATTAGAAAAGACAATAATGTTAGGAAAGGTGGAGGGCAGTAGAAAGAGAGGAAGACTCCATGCCAAATGACCAGACTCAGTTAAGGAGGTCATGAGTCTGAAGCTAGAAGGCCTAAGCAGAGCAGTGGAGGATGAGGTTCTTGGACATGTCTCACCCATAGGGTCACCACGAATTGAGGTTGGCTTGAGCACAGCTAACAACAACAACAAGCAGAAGCATGGACAGTGGTTTTTACTCTAATTGCTGAAGGCCTGTGAAAGCTGCCAAGTGACTCCCTCCAGGCTCTTCCATTAAATCGTTAGATAATTTTGTTGAATGACTTTTTCAACCAAGAGTTTTCGAACACATGCCTTTGTTGATTAGTGTTGTAATATGTGTCTGCTACCTTTTGTGGTGAGCACAAAAATTACATAGCAATAGGAACAGAAATTGTACTATCACACTCCTTATTGTGTGTGTAATTCTCGAAAAGAATATTTCACACAATACATCAAGGTTCCCATATAGCTACACCATATACTTAGCTGTTTCCTAGCCCAGGTTTGTTGTTCGTAGTGTGAATGTCCCCCAGTCTCCAAAGTCTATGGATCTGTGTTGTTGAAATAATGCAGTTTGACACCACTTGAACTGCCATGGCACCATTGCACAGGATCCTGGGATTTGTGGGTTTTGCGAGGCACCAGCCCTCTTTGGCAGGGAAAGCTAAAGACCTTGTAAAACTACAAATCTCACGATTCCACAGGAAGAAGCTATAGCACTTAAAGTGGTGTCAAACTGCATTATTTCTCCAGTATGGATACACCCTGTTTATCCCTTTGACAACCCCTATAACATACTGGCTTCCAGTCTAATTCCTTCTCCCTACTCTTGGCTCCTCTCAGCAAGAGTTGGAGTTGCAAGGAGAACATGTCTTTCTCTTTACAGACCAAATGGAAATTACTTCTAATAAAGGAAACTTCTCCAATTAACAGGGGCCATGGAGACAGTTAAAGGAGCCAAATGAACCACATTTTTCAATGTCTTAAACTAATAACGTGAGAATGGAAAGGCTGATGAGAAGATAATCATTTCTTCCCTAAATATGAATAAATTATCAGCCAGTGACAGGGCAGAGGGAGGACTAATGGGAAAGCTCTTTTGTTGCAACACTCTTGCTCTCCATTCCCTTTCGGTGCAAGAAGAAGATCAGTGTGCTTCATTCATATTTTAATATCGTAATGGCTTTATAAGTTTCCAGTCTCCATTACTTACATTTTTCTGGTGACCTTTAAAACAAAAGGCTTGAGCTGGGGAAGTTTTTCCATGTCTCGGGTGAAGGGGAAAACTAGAGATGATGATTTTCCATTTGGTGATAGCAGAGGAATTTCTTTCTTCTAAGGCAAAGCTGGCCAATTGCATGGGGGCCAAGGGGCAATTTTTCCCCTCCAGATTCATTGGGGTCTCCATGCTGCACTTTTCATTGGGGTCTTCATAGGCTCCACTTTTCCAACCCGTGTTTTATGGGAAGAAAGCTATGTTAGCCAGTTCGTTTCCTAGTGGAGTTCAGAGAAGAGGGAAAACATTCAGTGATAATAATAAAATTGAATTTGTTTGTGACTTCTGCCAAAGAAGATGACTGCTTGGAATGTGTTAGACTCAACAGTTTGACTTTTACCCCTGCTTTACGTGTGGAGATTGGCTTCATTCTTCTTTCCCTCCAAACTATGATTGTATTTCTTGCCTTTCCTTTCTGGTTCTTTGTATCCATGAAGCAAACTCTATGTATGTCATGCCCTTCTCAGTCTTTGTAGCATCAGGACTCACCTTCTACTCTACTGTTGGTCTGCTTTCTGAATAGAAGCAGGTAGGTGAGATTAAATGTCCCTTGTCCCATCTTCCTAAATAAATGAGAAGCAATAATCCCTTTCTTTCACCTTGCTCTGGGGACATTCCCTTTAGCTAAGGTTTCTCTCTTAATTTCCATACAAGAAAATATGTTCTCTCTGTGTGTTTGAATAACAAGCTGTGAACAACTATGAGTGGCACATAATTGGTTGCTGTTGTCGTTGGCCACCCTTGAGTCGATCTTGACCCATGCCAACCCTGTGGATGAGACATCTCCAAGACCCTCTAGTCTCCACTACTCGTCTCTGCAGATTCATATCCATGATCCAGCTATCTA
>NC_056528.1:45037827-45099718 GCF_019175285.1 Sceloporus undulatus | reverse complement strand
GCATATGGTCTAATTGAGTCCATCTATCTATATGGTCTTCCTCTCTTTCTAATACCCTCCACTTTTCCTAGCATTATTGCCTTTTCTGATAAGTCATGTTCTCATGATATGACCAAAGTTCAACAGCTTCAGCTTAGTCATCTTTCAGGCTTGATCTGTTCTAGGACCCACCTATTCGTTCTTTTTGAAGTCCACGGTATCCTCAAATGAATTTATTTTCTTTTTGTCCATTTTCTTAACTGTCCAGCTCTCACATCCATAGATGGTAATGGGGAATACAATTGCTTGTATGATTCAGACTTTCATATTTAGTTGTATATCTTTGCTGTTTAGGATCTTTTCTAGTTCTTTCATAGCTGCCCTCCCCATTCTTAGCCTTCTTCCGATTTCATGACAGCAGTCCCCATTCTGATCGATGGTACAGGAATTATTTTACTATTTCTATACTATTCTTTACTATTTCATTGTCCAGATTGAAGATGTTAAGGTCCTCTGTGGTCATTATTTTTGTTTTCTTTATGTTTGACAGTAAGCCGGCCTTTGCACTTTCTTCCTTCATCTTCCTAAGTACAGTAGTTGCTCTAGGTCTGCAATGTTTTCTGCTAATAGTATGGTGTAGTCTGCATATCTTAAGATTGTTGATATTCCTTCCTCCTATTTTCCCTCCTCCTTCTTCTGAGTCTAAGCCTGCTTTTCTTATTATATGTTCTGCATACAAGTTGAAAAGACAGGGTGTTAAGATGTAGCCTTGTCTGACCCCTTTGCCAATTGGGAACAATTCAGTTTCTCCATGTTCTGTTCTGACACTGGCCTCTTGTCCTGAGTACAGATTCCTCAGGAGGACTATCAAATATGTTGACACTCCCATGTTTCACAGCCTTTCATGATCTATGCAGTCAAAGGCTTTGTCATATAATGCATTACGCTTAATGACATCACCAGCGGCCAATCCCGGGTCTCACGTTTTGATGGTTTTTGTGTTTCAGGAGAGCAGGAAGATGAGCAGAGATGCATTCAGCTATGTTTCTGTAATTGGATACCTTGCAACAGGCATCTTCAGAGACCTCCAGGAATCCCTGCAGGCTCTTTATAGATGACATCCTTGCAGCACATCTAGCTACAAGAAAATGGTTGGATACATTCCTGCTCATGCTTAAAAGCTAATTTAATTAATATAGTATAAAACAGAACAATTAAAACAATACAGCACACCCTTCAAAACTCTTCCTTTAAGCACCTTAAGTTCTAAAACCCAGTCCGAATATCTGATTTTTTTTTTTAAAGTCTTCTGATTCTTCCTTGTCTTCAATCTCTTTTTCTTCTTCCTCCTGGAAGGAAAGGGGGAAGAGAGCCTTAGAATTTAATATTCACTAGCCAGAGTGCAGCTTGTCAGTGAGCATTAGTGTAATCGCTGGAGAGATGGTGAAATTTCTTCTCTACCTCAGGCAAGGACACACTGATGTTGCGATGGAAGCATTTATACCACCAATCTGCAACTTGATTTGCTGGAAGTCACATTGAAAAGCGAGACTTCATGCCTTGCCATTCCCTTTTTTGTATCGCTGTGAAATCAAATGGCCAGCCTTTCTGCCATCCTCTTTGCTTGGCGCCTCTTGAGTTGGGAGGCTGCCAGGTGACACTGCTCTGAGCAATAGATTTGTCCTTGCAGTACAGGAAACCATCAGGCGCTTCCCGGTTTTGTTGTTGCTCTTTGCCATCAAGTTGGCTTCAACTTTGTGAATGAGAGACCTCCAAGCGCTGCTCAAGTCCTACAAACTCAGGGCACCCATGGCTTCCTTGACTGAATCAATCCACCTGTATCTTAGTGCCTTTAATATTTGTTGCTGTGGTTGTGGTCCTTCAAGTTATTCCTGACTTATGGTGACCCCAAAGGTGAACCTATCATGGGGTTTTCTTGGCAAGGTTTGTTCAGAAGAGGTTCACCATTGCCTTCCCCTGAGGTTGAGAGCACGTGACTTGCCCAAAGTCCACCATTTCGTTTTGTGGCCAAGATGGAGTGTAGTCCAACACTCAAATCAATACGGCATGCTGGCTCTCACCCAGCATTATTGTCTTTTGCAGTATGTGTCCCTTGGTAAGTTACAACTGTAATATGATATAGCTATCACTGGGGGAAAGAATTACAGTCACCCTTTTTAACTCATGGATCTCAGATCCACAACTTTGAAAATCTGCGGAGGGGCGACCTCTGCTATTTTTAATGGGGTGTGCCCCCATGTGCACGCACATGGGCATGTGCCCCATTTAATCAACTTATGATGACTCTGTGAATAAGAGACCTCCAAGCGCTGCTCAAGTCCTACAGACTCAGGGCACATATGGCTTGAATATGTGCAAGCCTCTGCTTTTGTGTGGGGGTCCAGAATGGATCCCCTACAAAAGCGGGAGGCCAATAGTAATTTCAAGAAACTAATTATTTGTAGCTCATTGCTCCTATTATTGTTAATCATTGTTAATTTACCTTAAGTCAACTTTGACTTAAGTGACAGATCTCCAAGATACCCTATTATTAACAGCCCTATTCATGTTTTACAGATTTAGGGCTGTCACTTCCTTGATTGAATCTATCCACCTGCAATGTGGTCTTGCTCTTTTCTTACTGCGTTCTACTTTACCAAGCATTATTGTCTTTTCCAGTGAGTCACATCCTATGTCCAAAGTACAACAGCCTCACTTTAGTCATTTTGGTTTTGAGTGAGAGTTCAGGCTGATTTGTTCTCAGACTCATCGATTTGTCTTCTCAGTTACTGACCCTTAATGTGTATGCATGTCCAGATTTTTATTTGATTTTATTTTAGTTTTGCTTATTCAAATTGTTGCTTGCTCCATAAAGATTTCTCTCAGGATGACACAGAAAAAAAGGAGAACAGATTTTTTTTTTTAAAACATTAGAGCTATCTGTGCAAAACAGCAGCAGAACAAGAGAGCAGTCAGATTGACAACAAGGCAGAGGCTAAAGTCATGCTAAGTAACAAACAATACAGAGGGTTTTAAAAAAAGAGAGAGAACTAGCCACAAATTTAGAACCACCTTAAAATCCACCTTGGCAAGAGAAACGTACATACTTTTAAAAGCCTTTTACAACAGAAGGAGGAGGTGCAAGGAAGTAGAAGAAGAGAAGGGGAAGAAAGAAGAGGAGGAGGAAGAAACATTAAAGTATTGGAAGTGATGGGAGTTGCAGTTCAACCTATCTGCAGGTCTGCCAGCCTGGGAAAGCTTTTTGTACAACATTACATCAAGGCCTTTCCAGCATTATACAACATTTCACTTGAATGGTGCTATTTTATTCATTCATTCATTCATTCATTCATTCATTCATTTATGGGATTTATATCCTGCCTTTCTCCCAAAATGGGATTCAAGGTAGTACTACAATTCTGCATAAGTCATGTGTTCTCATGGTATGACCAAAGTACAACAACCTCAGTTTAGTCTTCTTCGCCTCCAAGGAAATTTCAGGCTTGATCCGTTCAACAAATAATTGTGAAACTGTGAAACAAATAATTGACTCACCGTCGTGATCTAACCAAGGACCCCCACTACGGAAGTATAGTGTTTTATTCCGTATTGACCACTGTGGTTCCATTCTGTGGGATGCCAGGATGGACAGTTTAGGGAGAGGCCTTGGGAATTTTCAGCTAGAGGGCTCCAGGGCCTCATCAAACTACAAATCCCAAGATGCCATAACATGCAGCCATGACAGTTAAAGTAAAGCAACAGTGCTATAATCCTGTAGTGTGGATAGGCCCCTGGTTACTGTAGTCTGGTGTACAACCTCCAGCAGAATTGTGCTAGAGGTAAAGCAACAGACTGATCCACAAGAGGGATCAATTTTTATGTTTAATATTCTTTACCAGTTCCTTTTTTAAAATAAATAAATAAAAGGAAACAGAATATAAAGCCTTTATAATAAAGGTGTCAGCTCTCAAGCAAAGATTACCTATGGCCTTTGATCCCTGGAGGGGATGCGCCTCCTTGGAGAGGAACTTTCAAACAAGTCCATGACCTTGGTGGGTCCTGTGATATTTCAGATGCATATAATCTAGAATCAGTTGCAACCGGCTCGGATTGGGAGGTCTATTGAATTATAAGCAGAGATAAAGACAAGGTCCATAAAGCCTGTACGATAAGGCAGCCCTGATGAGAAACATATTCTAGGCACATTTTGCTCTTGAAAGGAGACTGGACATTTGCCTCTGTCCTCTGGGATATATTATAGACATGACAAGAGGGACAATTAAGAAAAATGGAGCCTGGTACAGCCACAGCAGAACAGCTCCCAGGGGAGATTTTTCAAACCTACCAAGGTAAAGCAGAAAGTAGGAAGATTAATGATGCTGGACAGCACCCAACTCTAATAGATATAGTTCCACAAATTCTTACATGAAGCATCCATGGTATCGAACAAGTGTCTTTCTTGATGATGGTGGTGGTTGCAGCAGCTGTCAGAAATATTTAAGCTGTCCCTGAGTGTGTGTGAATGTTTGCATGTGAATCTATAATTGTCCTCTTAGAATCATTTTTCATGTATATGTAGAAGGCAGTGAGGAGAATAAGCTGGTGTAGATCTGACTTACACAATGGGGCAACTTCTCAGTTTCCTGGAAAACCATTTTGAAAGGTACTGCTATAAAAGGACCTCAAAGGGCGACTCCAGAAGAAAATGAGGAAACAAGCATTTATCAATTAAGTTTGGTTCCGTTCATCTAGGGCTCTGCCTGCACTGGATGGTGTGTCTGGGGCTAATCTCAGAGCATTGTGTTCCAGAACTGGCCCCGAATTGGCCATGATGTTAGCCATATTGGTGCTCCTGATTGGCAGGGGGCTGGACTCAATTCTGTTGTGGTCTTTTCCAACTCTATGATTCGATTATTCGATGATTCTATATGCATTTGGCCAAACTTGATATGATGGTACAGTGTTGTTTGGATGGACCAGCTGGGCAGCCACAGCTCCAGGCACAGGCCATTCACTTTGGGCAAAGTTGGGTTAACGGGGTTAACGGGGAGACCTACTGTATTTCACAGGAGGTTGTGATGCATTGTGCAGTCAGACAGCACTGGCGTCGAGGTGGGAATCAGGTTTTTCATCCATGCAGACAGGGCCTAGAACTCAACTGAGATCAAGGTTGTATTCTCTAGTATAGATGTTATTTGAGCATGGCAGCATAGCTTGAACAAGTTAATTCTGAATTCCTTTCCTGAAATGTCTTATCAGAATGTAATGTAGCAGGCACTATGACTGCTGTCTGGGATCTTTTGAGGGTTGAGTTGGTTATTTGTTGTTGCGTGCCTTCAAGTCATTTCCAACTTATGGACCCTAACGTACAGTATCTCATACAGATATGTATCTCTTAAGAAACTACCTTTGCTGGAATGTTCTTTGGCCTTTCTTTCCATCTTCGACTACCAGGGTGTCCTGTAAAGAAGATAGCACACTATACTGTTGCAGTGCTATTATTCCACTTTAACTGCCATGGCAACATTCTGTGGAATTTGGGGATTTGTAGTTTAGTGAGACCCAAGAGATCTCTGGTCGAGAATTCTGAATGTCCCTAGCTAAACTGCAAATCCCAGTAATCCATAGGAGGCAGCCATAGCAGTTAAAATGGAATAATAGCACTATAACAGTGTTGTATGATAAGTCTTTAAGTTGGCACCAGACTTTTCATATTCTCTCTTTTCTGTCTTTATAGCCACCTTAAGTCCTACATTGGAGAAAAGGTGGGATATAAATTTAAAAAATTTAACTGTTGTCATTTTTAAATGACATATTTAGTGTCATATTTGATTGGCAAAATACTACAAAACAGGTTAATGTCTGAGCCAGATAAAAGGTTGCATGGTTATATTTATTTCACTGTGTTGCTATGAGACAGTAGCAGATAATCCTATATGATCAGATTGCAAAGCCCGACTGTCAGCACTTCAAGGAAATCCCTTCTTGTCATTGCAAAAGTAATCTGATCTTTTTTGCATCCATTTTCAGTTACATGGTTATCTTTGAAACTGACAAGAAAACACAGGGTGGTCATTTAAACTATGAATCTGTGGTTCCAGGAGATCCAAGGTGGCATGACGTACAAAGTCTAGTGTGCAAAGAAAGAAAAGGGATGGACTCTCAGAACTCGGTGGTGCTGAGGGCAGACTGGAATAGAGAGGCAATTGGAGGGGAAATTGTCCTCTTTGCTCTAACCTAGAGTTCATTTCAAGGGGCAACTTTGGATGTTGCAAGGATTTAAACCACAAGCATCTGAAAGTTTGTGAATTGAACTGATGACAGCAGATGCTTGCGTAGCTTTGTTGTTGCTTTTAACTGCTCTCAAGTTGACCAAAACTCATGGCGACCCTGTGGATGAGGCATCTCCAAGATTCTCCTGTCCTCCACTACTTTGTTCAGGTCCTGTAAATTCAGGCCTGTGACCTCCCTGATTGAGTCTTGTCATCTGCCGTGCAGTATTCCTCTCTTTCTGCTGCCTTCTACCTTTTCTAGCATTATTATTCAAGTACGACAGCCTCAGGTCCATCATCTTGGCTTCCAGGAAAAAGTTCAGGCTTGATCTGTTCAAGGATCTGTTGGTGGTTTTGGCTGTCCACAATATCCGCAACACTCTTCTGCAGCACCACATCTCAAATGAGTCAATTTTCTTCCTATCTGCTTTTTTTTCACTGTCCAGCTCTCACACTCATACATAGTGCTGAAGAATACAACAGCTTGGACACTTCTACCTTTAGTGCTCAGTTGTATATCTTTACACTTTAGGATCGGCTAGTTCTTTCATGGCTGCCCTTCCCGTTCCTAATTTTCTTGTTTCTTGACTGCAATCTCCATTCTTATCAATGTTTAATGCAAGGTATGGGAACTTTTTAACTATTTCGATTTCCTCATAATCTAGGTTGAATTTATGTAGATCCTCCATGGTCAATTAATTTTGTTCCCTTTATGTTCAGCAGTATGGCTGCTTTTGCACTTTCATCTTTTACCTTCCTCTTACTTTCCGCTGGAAGGTGAAGACATTTGTATTCAAGCAGGCCTTTGGATTTTAATTCTGGACCATTAGCATGTGTGTAAGGTGGTAAGCTGTATTTTTAATGTTTATAAAAAATTTAATTTAATTCTGCTTTAAATATGTTTTTAACTGTTGTGGATTTTTTTACAAAAAAAAAAATAGTAGCCGAAATCCTGTATGTCCTTTCATGCAATATAAATTTGCACACACTTAACTAAGGCTAAGGTAGCAGAGCCACTAAGAAACCCAGCCCTCATCTGCACTGCAAAAATAATGCAGTTTGACATGAAGAAAAAGAAGAATCTTTATTACGGCCATAGACTAACACAGATAAAAAGGAGATACAGAATAAAAGAAAATAAAACACAGGCCACCGATCATATCAAAATTCTTAATTTTGACCCCAAAACCTGCCCTCGACTTATAGCCGAGTATTTACGGTATATAAATAATATGTGGGGAGAGGTTTCTCATGTTGTTTTTACACCTTAAATACATTTTAAAAGATTAGTATATACATTGTAGATATAAATTTCAAATGTCTTTAAAAATTATCATAGAATCAAAGGCAAAAATGTGACAAGGGACTGTACGATTGCATAACTAAAGTGCTATATAGATGGGCGCAATGGAGCACCGCCGTCACACGAGAGGGGTAGCACTTCCAGACACCCCTTGCCCCTCTCATGTGATGAGGGTGTCAAAATGGCGGTGCCCTGTATAGATGGGCACCGCCATTTTGAAGCAACGGATGCTTAGCGTACGCACGTCGCGACACCATTGTGATGTTGCGAGTGCACCACTGGCACACTGCAGCATCACAATGGAACCCCAAAAAGAACCCGCTTTTTGCAGGTTCTTTTTGCTGTGCGAGAAAGCCGCGTGGTTTGTCTACTGCAGCTTCCTCGCGCAACAAAACAAGGCACAGGCAGACCACCCTTTTTGGGCGGTCTGTACCCCACCTAAGTCACTGGAAAGACAGAAGATTAATTGGGACAGCCCCTGCCAAAGCGCAACAGGAGGAACTGCCGCAAAGTTCTGTGGTTTTCTCTCATTCCACTTTTTCCCTTTGTTCTTGGCTTACTGCAAACTGAGTTCAAAGTGCCAACATAGTTGGCACTTAATTTAGTCAGCAGGGGGAGAGGAAAAGAAGAGATTCCCTTGCCCTTCCCTGCAGCCTCAAGCAAAAGCAAGGTGCTGCAACCACCCCTCGCTTGTCTGTTCTTCCTCATTAATCATTTTTGCTATCTTGAAGCACTTGCTTGGCCACATGTGTTCCGGTTTTCATTTGTGAAATGTTGGAGGGTATGGACTGAGCTGTAGAACGACTAGCCCTTGTTGCTCATCCTGGAGGAGCCAGACTGTTGCAGAGCAGAACAAACAATTAAAGCTGCTTGTGCAAATCCAGGGGAGATTGTTATATGCTTCCCATTTTTGCTCTCCAGTGGTTCACTAAAATTTTTAGCAGGGGTTGCTGATTTTCCTTGGATGTTGTGACGATGTGTCTGAGAGATGACTCCAAATTAATACAGCTTGCAGACTGCAAATTAATGGTTGGGATGCATGAAGTGCTTGGTGTCATCAGGTCATTAATACAGTATTAGGAGGCGATGTCAGGAAATGATGATAATTAAAGGCCTGGTGTGGCAACCTTGAAGGACACTTATGCGAGTGATTCCCTCAGAGTCAGCAAGCTGGCTTGTCTAAATGAAGCACTCCTCAAGCTAAGTGGGGCTTCCTATGTCAAACCTTCCTTAATTAAATACAAATTTCATAGAATTTGTTAAAGAGCCTATTAACAATCCGGCTAAATTGATATTTATCACCTCTACAACGCAGCCCCCTTTGCAGATTAATTAAATCACACAACTACTAGTGGCCTCTTCTCCCGCCCTGCTACCATTAGCATACCCTAAAATGAAGTGAAATATTTAAAGATTGGCTACAAGTGGGTGTATCCCTGTTGGCTTCAAACTGTTTTTCTGTATAACACAGAGTGTTTCCTATTAGGAGCATGGTAGTTAGAACTAGAACAAGATGTTTCAATATACAGTTGTTTCCATCCTTGTTTCAAAGTGAGAATGTTCCACATTTGGGGTGCCACAGCTGAGAAGGACCTTTCCCGTGTCTCACGTATGAGCACTGGATGCCATTAGTCCCTTGCATGCATTCATGGAAAGAACACACATGTACTGTATACATGAAAATGTAGCTCTCTTTGGCTTCTTTCGGCAATCGAATGGATTCAGGATGAAGCTCAGCCTTGCTTGTTTCAGACACAACCCCTTCCTGACTCCTAAAAGCTTCCATTGATAGATCACACAATGAAAACTATTCTGAAGGAACGAACAAAGGCCAGATAGTAAACCTGTCCATTTTATGTCTGTTGGCCAATCATTCCTTCTAAATCAGCCCCTAAACCTGTATGCTGCAGGACGTGTAGGTTTCATTTCACCAAATGAACAATTAAATTATAGCAGGCTGGTAAAAAAAGGATGTTCACTTTTGGACTGTCAGCAGTCCCAAAATAGCAGTGGAGCTTGTTGTAGATGTCATAGCTGATACAAGGCACTATTTTAAAGACAGGAGTAGGCATTTTCAGCCAATTTTCCACTCTTAGTACCATCTGGGGCTGAACAGACTGCCAAAAATGCATGCATGCATCCATATATATATATATATATATCTCCTGGAAGTGGCCAGAAATCCACTTCTGATTCTGAACTAGGATTTTTAGCTGTTAAGCAGCATGCAGGAACATGGGTCTGGGTAAAACTATTTAAAAGGTGAAATGCTTCTTATTCTTCTTCTATGACAGTGCAGGAATGCAGTAGGTCCTTGGTATCTGGTTTGGTTCCAGGACTCTCATGGATGCCAAAGTCCATGGATGCTCAAGACCCATTATATACAAAATCCATGGATGCCCAAGGCCCATTTGTATGCATTATATAAAATGATATCCCTGATTAGGTTAGATTTCTGAATGTTTACAGGAGGGTCATGGATGTTTGAATCTGTGGAAACAGAATCTGTAGATATGTATTTGGTATTTCTATCAAGCACAGTACCCACTGTAGCATTCTGGGGTTCTCTGGGGCTGAGAGTGTGTGACTCAAACTAGGCAACTCACTGGGTTTCCATGGCTGAGTGGGGAACTGAACCCTAGTCTCCAGAATCATAGTCTAGCGTTCAAACCACTACGCCACATTGGCTCATTGCTCCCCGATAAGAATTTTCCCCCAAATAAATTTTCTTTCTGTCCTGAAGTTTCTAGTTTTCACAACTGACTAGCTATGATCATCTCTGCAATATATTCATGCATATATATATATAGAGAGAGAGAGAGACAGAGAGAGAGAGAGAGAGTCATAATAGACCCAAGAAACTGGAATGGTTAAGGATAATAGACGGCTTATTATTATTATTATTAAATTAACTTCATCTGAAAATGTTGACAGCAGTTGTCAGTACAGTGATGAAATATGTAGCTCAGCAATGAATTACAGTACAAATGCTTGTTAACTATGTTAACAAATGGTTTTTTAAAACTGTCATCTGTAAATAAGTCTACTGAAACAAACTGAGGAATGGGAGCATTACTGTAAATTCAGGGCCAACGTACCAGAAGGTGAAGTGGGGTAAGCATCCCAGACAGCGCATGTTGGGTGATGGCCTTTAGGTAGAGAGTATATGCCGCATGGACTCCGCATCTCCTAAGATAGCCTGCCCATTGTCTTCAATTGCAGTAAAGGAGATTGTATCCCACACAATCATACCTTCGACAGCAAGATGGCTTGGTCATCCTTGTTAAATTAAGTAATTGGTTTTTCTTTATAATAATTCTTATCTTTGGGGAAAATTCAAGGAAGTATGGATTCTTTGAATGTTTTATTAAGAAAAAAACTTCTACGTCTTTAAGCAGTGATCCTATATATGCTTACCTGGAAGGAAGTCTTAATGGGACATACTTCTAAATAAGTCTCAGTAGGGTTCACTTCTGAATAGGGATAGATATGACCATGCATTCCTACAGGACTTGAAAGGATGTCATAAGGAAGAAGGGGCAAGGTTGTTTTCTGCTGCCCCAGAGACTAGGACGCAGAGCAATGGATTCAAGCTACAGAAAAAGAGATTCCACCTCAACATTAGGAAGAACTTCCTGATGGCAAATGCTAGTTGACAGTGGAATATGCTGTCTTGGAGTCTAGTGGAGTTGTATTCTTTGGAAGTTTTAAAACAGAGGCTGGTGGCCTTTGGGCTGAAGGACAGGGTATAAATACCATCAAAAATAAAATTAAAAATCAGTCGGGGGTGCTTTTGTTGTGTATTCCTGCATGGAAGGGGGTTGGACTGGATGACCAACTCTACGATTCTATGATTCAACATCTTGCATATATATGAGTGTGTGTGTGTGTGTGGTTGCTATGTTTAGATGTGTTTGTTTTGTTCCCTCTTATATAATAATGTTTCAATGGTCATTTTTGGGGTCCTTCCCTGGCTCTTTCTAGAAGTGGATAGGAAATGGATACTGGTCCTTCTAGTTTGTGGCACCCTAGGACTGGAATTTTCTTCCCAAAAAGGCTCATTTCAAACCAAACAAAATGTCTTTTCACTGACAAGGAAAATCTTTTCAGAGTTGGCATCCATGGTCAGCATCACTGGGCAACTGCCAAGCCCAATGCTCCAGGAAACAATCTTTTTCCAGCTATCACAACCTCTCCTTTTCTCTTTCTCTCTTTCGTTCATTCTCTCTTTATTCCTGTTGAGCTGCTCCATTTAAGCATTAAGCAAAGTCAAAACAGAGTAAGGAGATAGAGCTGCATCCTTGACTTGCCCAGTGCCTTCCCACATGGCACAGAGAGAGAAGGCAAGCAAATGGGGTGACCGTAACTATGATGGCAGTGATGTTGGCCTACTGAAGAGAGATGGCCCCTGGGCATCTCACCAGTGGGATCTTCCAAACCTGGAGCCAGAACTGTTTTATTTGCTCAGGAGGTCTTGAAGGTCTCTTAAGGTTTGCTTCTTTGCTACTCCTTTCAATTCTTGGCTGCTTTATGAATTGCCCTGTTTGATTCTTGTTGATACCTTTGGAAACCATCAGTCCTCCAAAACAGAATGGAAAAAGAATGGAAATGTAATGGTGATGATGTATATTTTCATATCCACTGATAAACGTGTCTAGCATACTTTTGGGGAAAGCATCCTTGAATTCTGTTAACCTTGCTAGGCCGAAAATTTAATCTGTTAACATTTATTCATCAAAACATTTAGATCCTATCGTTTGTCAGTGCCCTCAGCCACTGTTGATGCAGGGATGCGGTAAGCGACCTGAGCCCTGCTTACATTTGGAATTACAACTCCCATGAGACCCATCCATCACAACAAATGGTGAAGAATGATAGGAGCTGTAGTCCCCAAGCATGCAAATACACTAAGTTGCCTATACGGCTCTAGCTGTCAGTGAAGAATTGCTGATAATCCCTTGCATAATTACTATATATAGGACTGGGCACAACAGTGCTACGAATGTACTTAGCATCCATATGCTCCTTTAAAATAATTAATTAATTGCAACAGCTACTACATACACAAATCAGTAGGGGGAGGACAAAGTCCCTTACTATTCTCTGTTGTGTCTGCCAACAACTGACTTTCCAAAGTTCCAGAGTTGCAGTTTCTGAAGCTGTTCACACATTTTAGCAGTGTTTGCAAATAGCCAAATGGTACGACAATTTTAGAGCATGTCTGTCTGGGCTTCCAAGCTGTTTGACTGGCTATAGAAGCTACACCATTTTACTTTATGCTGAACTAGGGAGAGGAGCGGCGGAAGAACTGAGGCTTCACTTTGATTTTGGGAGAAAAGCGGGATATAAAGCACTTTAAATGTCATGGCTCATGCTATGGAATTCTGGGATTTATAGTTTTGTGAGATAACTAGCCTTCTCTCTCTGGGACCTCTGGTGCCTCAACATACTACAAATCCTAGGATTACATAGCATTGATCCATGGAAGTTAAAGTGGTGTCAAACTGCATTATTTCTATAGTATGGACAGGGTGACCATACATCCTCCTTTTCCAGGACATGTCCTATATCTCAACCTTCTGTTCAGGAGGAATTTCACAATGTCCTCCATTTGGTGCATGGCTAAGAAGCATGTTTTTACACGAGTGTTTTTAATCTTTTCTCTGGTAATGTCCTCCCTTGTTCTTGAATGCTCTACATTTTGTGGTGCCTTGTCTTCCTTTATGGTTGGGATATGTGGTCACCCTGAGTGCAGGTGCACTCTAAGAAACAAACACACTGTCTATATCAGGGTAAAACTAAATAAGACTACACCATTGATTTGTTTTTAATACTAGCAATGGGCTAAAAAACTATGAAGTCGAAGGCTTTTATGGCCGACATCCATGGGTTTTTGTGGGTTTTGGGGGGGGGGCTATGAGGCCATGTTCTAGAAGAGTTTATTCCTGATGTTTCACTAGCAGCTGTGGCTGGCATCTTCAGAGCTGCTGGTGAAACATCAGGAATAACCTCTTCTAGAACATGGCCTCATAGCCCAAAAAACCCACACAAAACTCCAAAATTTGCAAATATCTCAGTAAAACAGGGCTTTGTTGGTGGCTGTGAAACTTCCTCCAAAGAGAGGTTATGAAGAACCTGTAGTTTGGGGGACAGAATTCTTATGAGAGGCAATGCCCTCATCCACTAACTCCATAGCTACACTCCTGGGAATGTCCATGATATTGGTGTTGGAACCTACAGGACAATAGACATAGACCCTTTCCCTGCACCAAGTTCTTTTTGCTCCATGGATGACTCCAAAGCAAGAGCACTTGTGTATGAGATACTCCTAGTGTGACTTTTCGTTATTGATACAGTGAGCCCTTGATATCTGTTGGGGTTTGGTTCCAGGACCCTCTGTAGATATCAAAATCCATTGATGGTCAAGTCCCTATAAATACAATGGCATAATAAAATGGTGTCCCTTATATAATATGGCAAAATCCAGGTTTGCTTTTTTGGATTTATTATTATTATTATTATTTTGAATTTTCAATCCTTGGATAACTGAATCCATGGATAAAAAATCCATGGATATGGAGGGACAATTGTACATTGCAGTTTTAAAATTAAAATATGTTGTCCTCCATCCTAACTGCCTTGGTTTAAAATGCAAAAAGGAACAGGCAATAACCCCATCTCTGTATCCTGCATTGCAAAATCGGTTTTGTTTTTAATGCTTCTTGCAAAAGCTTTCTTCAGACTGAGGGTAGGTTTTCAGCTTCCTTCCCGTTCGAACTACCAACCTGCTGACTTGGGTTGTTTCCGTGGCCTTGTTTTTCCTGCAGATAAGACAGCTCTGATCATGTCAGTGAACTCTTTTTCTTCTTCTTCTTCTTCCTCTCCAAATGTGAAAACATCACTTCTTCTTTCTCTTTTTCTTCCTTCTTGCAGAGGGCAGGAGATACCATCGCTGGAGATTCTGAAAGGTAATGTTAAAAAACTTTGTCTTCTTGTCGTCTTCCTCGCGAATGTATTTGGAGAGCTGCTTGCCAGCTGTGTTCATTTGAATGTGTGACAAACCTCCCTGAGATTTTGTGTCCCTTGGCAATATTGCATTTGCAAAGGTTGCCACATCATATGCAGAACAGAACTAGAACAGAATAGAACCGCATCACCTGTCGATTGCATGGGAAAGGGATGAGCCAAGGATACAAGTGATTTCAGGGGTCTTTTTGGAAAAATCAACATTTCAGTTGGAATTACAAGGTGCAATTCATATGTTGACTTAGATAAATAAATATATTTTCCAGCTACAGTTCAAATTTTATACTTAATCTTCCAAAAGTAAAAAAAAAGAACTCCTTTTTTTTTGAAATGGTTGGATTTAAAGTCAAAATTCAGTTGTGCTTAGAGACAAAGCTATATTTAGAGAAGACCTATCAAAATCAATCGCATTGATTTCTGTGTCTCTTCCTGGAAGGATTAAGTCTGGATCCAGCCCAAAGGCATTAAGCTGGATCTATGCCAAGCTAGTTGGACCTGTCTCCTTATGAAATCAATGGGATAATTTAAGTCGAAATGTAACTCAGTTCCTACTGAAACCAGTGGAAATGAAGTGCACTAACTCACTTTCTGTGCAACCACTTTACTGCCTAAATATATAATCATATTTGTTTTGAATTTCTAAAGGAAAGGATGAGGAGGTTTTTTTTCCACTCTTGACTATGGACTTTATCACACAGAGGAAAATTGGAAGTTTAAACAGGGTTTATCCTATGAAAATTGCACAATTTTCAGACACAGATCAATAAAAGAGCCATTATCCTAGGAATAACCAGGCAACAATCGGGCAATGAACAGCAAGACAGCATTTTTGGTATTTTACTGTGAATGATTTGTTGCTCTTTATTGCCTGGTTATTCACGGGTTAATGCCACTTTGATCACTTTTCAACACAACGTCATGTGAAAAGCTTTATCGCAATTGTGCGATATTCCCGGGATAATGGCCATTTAATTGCAACTTCATGTGAAAATCTTAATTGCGAATGAACAGTTTTCACTGGATAATCCCTGTTTATACGTCCAATTGTCCTTGTGTGATAATGTCTTATGCTGGCTAAGGCTGATGGGAATTATAGTCCAATGGCATCTGGAGGGCCAAGCAGAAATGTAGTGACAAGAGGAGAAATGAGGCCTTTGCCCCTAAAAGAAGAATGCTATCCCCCTTGAAATTTTCCTTCAGTTTCCAAATTTCTAGCATTGCAATTGAACATTTAACACTACTGACTTCCCCCAAAGTGATATACCACTATTTCTCTAAAACTGATTCATGTCCCCTCTAAGACTGCAAATATGAAATACACAATTCCCAATCTTGCATAAAATTATTCTAAGATTTATCTTTGCTCAACGTTGTCGATTTGTCAAATTCAGCAAGATCCATCGTCTTCATTGGCCAATCTTCTGTTGGTGTGTCAGTGTCTTTCCATATCTCAGTGTATATTATTCTATCCATTGTAACCATACATTATAATGTCTTTTTCATGATTCTTCTGAATTTGATCAGTCAGCATCCAAGTAGAAAAACCTCTGATTTCATCAGTATCTTGACATTAAAAATTCCTTCTAACATTGAATGAATTTGATTCCAGTATTTCAGTGCCTTATCACATATGGGGGGGAACCTATATTCTGTGTACATTTCCAACATTGGTTTGAACAGTTCTTAAACATTTCCGATAATCTATCTGGTATTAAATACCACCTATACATCATTTTGTAAAATTCTCCCTTAAATCAAAATTCAAGATAAATTTCAATCTCTTTGTCCACATTCTTTCCCATTATTCCTTTTGAAGCAATATTTTGAGCCCATTTCACCATAAAGTCCTTCACTGGTTCCCCTCCTGCTTCAAACCTCAACAATAGTCTCTACATTTTAGCAATCAAACGTTTGTCATCTGCACACAACTTAGTTTCAAACTATGGTTTAGACAGGTCGAACTTTTGCATTTTTGGGTCCTTTTGAAATCTTTCACTTAATTGTCTATTAGCAAAACAATCCTTCCCTAGATTTCAATGACTTCCTTGACTATTATATACTACCAGCAGATCATTTTTTTGTCTACAATTTCTCTTTTGTAGAAATTTCTCCCTTTGAAAAGATTATTTCAAATAATGGTTGTTAAAATTCAAGTTCGCCTTAACATAAATAATCAGGTAATATATATATAGTTCAGTTCTATACTCTCTGGTTGCAACAGCCTTCCTACACACCAAACGGCATGCAGAGTAATGTGTTTTAAATCCAGCAGAACCAAACCTCCTCTCCCTCTCTCTTTGAATCTCATATATCTTAAATCTTACCCTTGGTTGAAGTTAATCTTAAAAATGGATCCCTTCCCAGCAGCATAACACTTCTTGAACTTACTAAGACATTGTAGATGTACAGGAAAATGCCTTTCCACTCATGTACGCTTTTTATGCTGCAGGACTTGCCTTCGGTGCATATATAGCTGTGCATGAAAATCCATTCTCTGTTTTGATACACATGCTGATATCATAAAGACATTCAACACATTAGCAGAGGAAAAAAAGAATTTAGAGATTTTGCCTTTGAAAGTGACATATTTGAAGAAATTTCAAGCGGACCATTTCTCGCTGTCTTGCTACATCCCTGCACCACCTTGATTTAATTCTTATCCGTTTCATTGTGAGCAAAGTGTCTTGGGGATTTTTTTTTTAAATGCATGCATGTATGTATGAATGCACATAGGGATGTGGTGGCTTGGTGGCTAAGACACCAATTCTGATGATCGAAAGACTGGACACTTGGCCATTCGAGGCCCAAGCGCTGCAAGATGGGATGAGCTCCCATCACTAGTCCCAGCTTCTGCCAACCTAGCAGTTCGAAAGCATGCAAATGCAAGTAGATAGATAGGCACCACTTCTCAGTGGGAAGGTAACAGTGTTCTGCGAAGTCATGTTGGGCACATGGCCACCAAGGTAGTCCTCGGACAATGCTGGATCTTCGGCTTACAAATGGAGATAAACATCACCCCTACAGTCGGTTACAACTAGACATTCATGTCAAGGGACTACCTTTACCTTTACCTTTACATATGAAACAGACACACAATTGTGTTCTGAACGACCTATGTATTTCCAGTCTGTATTCAAGGTGCTGGTGATGAATTTAAAGCCCTAATTGGCTTCTGATCTTGATACTTGAGAGAGTGTCTCTCTATATATATACCTGTCTGAAAATTGATATCTATTGGAGGGCCTCCTTCAATATGGGGACACATTGAAGGAAGACATGAGAGAGGGCCTTCATTGTGGTGGAACCCCAACTGTGGCATTATCTCCCCTAGAGGCCCAGTGCTGGGATCATTTTGGTCCCAAGTCAAAACTTGGCTTTCTATTAAAGCCTTTGGGCCTAAATGATTTTATCTTATGGTTGCATTATTTAAAATTGATTTTGTTGTTGCTGTTGTTGTTGTGCCTTCAAGTCATTTCCAACCTGTGGCAACTCTAAGGGAGGGTGACCAGATGTCCTAACTGCAAAAGATGACAAGGCACCACAAAATGTACAGCATTCAAGAAAAAAAATGTAGCCCATTACAACACAAAAGCTAAAAATGCTAGTATACATGTAAATACATTCGTCTTAGTTGTTTGAGCATTGGGCCATGACTTCTGGAGAATGGAGTTCATGTCCCTGCTCAGCCTTGGAACCCCATCTTAGGCAAGTCACACCCTCTCAGCCTCAGAGGAAGGCAAAAACCCCTCTGAATAAATCTTGCCAGGAACACCCCATGATAGGTTTGCCTTAGGGTTGCCATAAGTCAGAAATGACTTGAAGGCAAACAACAACTACATGCACACAATATACATTATTATTATTATCATCATCATCATCATCATCATCATCCAACTTTCTTCTGCCATGATCATTACCTTAACCTTCCACATCTCATCTTATCTTATAATGCTTAGCAATTAGATAAAATCTAACTTAATTTTCCTAATCTCCAGAGTGTGATCTTAACTTACAACTCGCACGCAATTCTTACCTGTCTATTTTAACATTGTAATCTATGTACAAAATGGGGATATAAATAATTTAATAACTAAATTGAATAAATCATAGACACTTTTCCAAATTGCCCTTGGAAAATACAACAACCCTACCCCTTTCCTTTTAGCACAACTGAAAGGGGAACTTCCACGCTGCCTCCGTTCTGTTGCGTCCATGACTTGCCTTGTTTCGAAACGTATGCTTATGTCTGCCACCGCCTCCGCCTCCTTTTCCCCCAGTCTGAATCTAGCTCAGATACGCGAAGGCCAAATTCTCCTCTGAGCATGAACGCTGCAGATTACTCGGCTGAGTTTCTAGCTGCTATGCTGAGATAAGTTTAATGTTGCGAGGTTTGAGTGGCAGGTGTTAAAATGCCCTATTTTCAGGTATTTCAAACTTTCGGTAGATTTTCAATTACATGTTAGATGGCTTTGAGAGTGGATTAGACAAACTGATGGAGAGGCAAACTGTTGCCAGCTATTGGCTGCAGTTGCTTAGTGGAACATCCATTTTCAGGAAGTGTATACCACTGAATATCAGTAACTGGGACAGTAACAATAGGACAGTCGTCTTGAAAACTTGCTGGCGCATTTCCCATAAGCACCAGTTTAGTAAGAAATGGGATGCTGGATTTTTGGTTTGTGGTTTGATGAGGAACAGGTACAAATGTTATTCAGCTTGTTTACTGAAAAATGATTGAGGGGTTGCACTTTTTGCTTCCCCCAACTAAAGTTTTCTGAGCAGTGTACACTCTGTTATAAAGGTTGTGAGTTCAATTCCAGCCAGGGGCTCCAGAGTCGATTCATCCTGGCATCCTTCTGAGGTCACTAAAATGTGTACCCAGCTTTTTGGGGAAATTAACTTGAACATTGTAAAACACTTAGAGACTGCTTAGTTCAGTATGAAGTAGTTTAGAAATGTCGCTGCTATTGCTGTTGCTACGCATGCATATTATAGTGCTTTGCTGGTCCTGTTGTAGATTGCTTTGGAGTGGCTGCTGTAGACTCTCCAGAGGGTCCACCTGGCCCACCTCTCTTTTCATATCCTCTCAGGTATCACTAAGTCCCACCAGCCAGCATGGTGTAGTGGTTTGAGCATTGGACTACTGCTCTGGAGACCAGGGTTCGATTTCCTGCCAGGCAATGGAAATCCACTGGGTGGCTTTGGCTGAGTCACATACTCTTAGCCCAGAATACATTTGCTTTAGGGTTGCCATAAGTCAGAAATGAGTTGAAGACACATAATACCAACAACTACCATCCCTAGGTGATAGGGTTTGGAGCTCTGAAATCTCAAGGTCTGGGTTGCTCCCAGCCTGGCTACCTAACTGAGGGGCTGTACAAACAGCCCCTAAAGAACACCATGCAGCTGCCCCTTTACTGGCTGGATCGGGGTCATGGCCACTGCAAGTTGTGGCCCTAATACGGCCTCCAGAGGGCAGAAAAAGGAGCCACCAAATGCAGCTCCTTTTTGTACCATCTAAAAGGCGCCACAGGCGTGGCGGCACAGCTTTGTGATGGCCTTTTGGTGCTGCATTATCTAGATGTAGTGCCAGGGTCACACCATGATGCCGCACACCATTTAGAACAGTGTGCAACATCATGGTGCGAGGGGGCGGAGTCACAGCGTCAAATGTGTGGACGATCCGGCATGACTCCACCCGCAGGCCAGCACTTTGTGACTGTCTGTACTGGGCCACAGTCCCCTGGACATTGCCTTCTCTTGGTGGACAGAGCTATATGTGCCAAAAAGCTGGTTCTCTGCCATTTAAACTACTCCTCTAGGCCAGTGAAGAACATTTCCCCATCACCTGTACTGAAGTCTGATTGAGCTGCCAGACCAACTGGCTTTTATATACGGAAGGGGAGAGTGCCATCTTCTCCTTGCCGCAGGCCACAAAATGTATTGGGACAGCTCTGATCCCTCAGTCTGATCCAACAGTATTCTTCTTATATTCTTCCTTGCATTCCTTGGGTATGCCTGATTTCAGCTTTCTATTCTTTGCAAAAAAAATATCCTGACAATTGTGATATTCCCAGAAAGGCTAAGTGTTAACAAGTTAAACATAGGTTAAGCATTTCCCCATATTTACATTCTCCAAAGAACCAAGGGACCTTGTTTTATCTACTTTTGAAAGAGATTTTGCCCACAGCCCACGTTCCATCTTTACACAATGCATACAATGAAAAGTGAGGTCGATGCATTGCGACGGCTCGCTTGCCCTTCAGAGAACTGTGCCTTGCCACTTCTTTTAAACGGGTGGCGCAGTCAATCATAGATCCATTAAGGCAGAAAGAAAAACATTTGGTATTGAGCGCTCTGGGCCTTATGTTACTTCTTATGCTCAATGTCAAAAGTTGAAAAACCAAACTGTAGGCTGAGATAGATGGTTTATCAGGCCAAGTTTTATCGTTACAGCTCTGTCAGATTTTCTCGGCAGATTTACGTTCTCATAGGGAAGCGCTGAGTTTTCTGACACAAAGACAGCAAAAAAGTTTTGGGATTTTTTTGCTTTGTTTTTGTTTTTAGCAAAGTAAACTACAGCTTTCAGTAGAAAGTGGAAGTACTGAGAATATTGTGTGGCATTCTGTACTGCAGTTATAGATCTGTGACCTAGACTTACAGATCCATAACTGTTCTGTACCTGCCAATTTGTGGCACTATTGCCACAATTGTAAATGCCTTCCAACTGTACTTTACCAGGCAGCAGCCACACCAAGGGCAGAGGTCTGTTGAGCAAATGATCAGTACACCGACCAATGATATTTCCAGCACTCCCAAACCAGCTAGCAAGGCTGCAACCATCAGAAGAAGGAGCCCTTGACAATTCCTTGTCACATCTTTGCTTGCTGAGAAAAAGGGGCGAAAAAAGCGTCCTCCTGCACCCCATTTGCCAGCTGAACAGATCTGTCTCTTGGTGCAGCTGCTGCCTTGTAAATTAGAATTAGACAGGTAGCTGTTATTGAATTACACATGCATAGCTAAGTAGATGATCCAAACTATGGGTCATTGCTATTATTAATTATTTATTATTAGTTGCCATATTATTAGTTGTCAATTTGTACCCCATCTGTCTGCCAACCAGCAGTTACAAAATAACTAAAATCTAGAGATGGAAAGACTATTCAAAAATATTCCAAAAAGTGGTCAAAAACCATGTTGAGAATCCCTGATGAGAAGAAGCCTGCACTAATGAGAATTTTCGCAGTTCAGGACCTATCCTGCACATAATTTGCACATAGCAGTCTCCGTCAGCACTGTTGCCACAACAAACTACAAATCCCAGAATTCCATGGGATGGGTTGTGGATTAGATCCAAGTCTACCCTGGAAGAGTGCTGGAAAAGAGAGAAGGGCCTCCCCAAAAGATTTCCAAATCACGCTGGTACTACTTTACTCCGGGGAGGAAGGCAAAGGGAGGAGCGAAGAGGAGCTGAGAAGAATCATGGCCTTCCCAGGAGGTTCAAGGAAATGCAAACTGCTGCAGCCTCTCCTAGCTTTGTGTTCTCCCTCATTAACAACTTTTGCCATCTTGACCACATTTTGATTTTGTTTGGCCACACCTGTCCCAGCTTTCCTCTGTGAAATATTTGTGTACGTTATGGTCTTAGTAGTGTCCCCATATGTATGGGACCTTGTCTGCCAGCTTTTCCTCTTGATTCGTCTGCCCTTGAGTAGTGTCAAAAAAGAATCCGATTTCCTGGCTCCTGCCTTTCTACATCCCATTTTATTTATTTAATGGGAAATGTAAATTGCCTCCTTGAAGAGGCACAGAGACAAAACAATCTTGGCCTTGGATTATGAATGTGTCTGCGGGTCCCTGCTGCGTACTTTAAATGAAACAGCTCTCTCTCTCTTTTTTAATCTTTCATTTTCGCCCTAATTAACATTGTGTGAACTGCAGAAATACTGGCATCATAATTACGTAAATGTTTGTCCTTATTGCTAGCTTGATGCATTTATTTAAAGGACCCGCATGTCTTTGGTGGATTGTCACTGGGTGGCTGCTTGCTGCTTATTCTGAATGTAGCAATCAGAATTTTATTACAACTTCTTTATACGCACAGCTTGGCAGCTCATTAGGCATCATACACACACCTTGCCAATATTTCCCAAGAGCTCTGTGTTACCAAAAACACCACTTATTTGACCCTACATTGAAAGCCAAGGCCTGCCCTGTCATTAGGCAGGGCATCTCAGGCAGCAGATTTGGGGTACTACCAAGAGGAGCAAATTGTTAGTAATTTTCTCAGTTATTGTAGTATTTTTACTGCCAGAGGAAAGGAGAGATATATTTGGAATTCTCCACCTCATGTGACAAAATGGCATACCTTCCATCATTTCACTGATGTTTGGCCATATCTGTTCAGCTAAGGAGGCAAAAGGTATGAATGAGGAAGAACACAAAAGCAAGAAGAGGCTGCAGCAGTTTGCTTTTGCATGAGCCTACTGGGAAGGACTCATTCCCTATTCCTCTCCCTGCTGTTGAATGTCACACAAAACTATAATCCCCAGAATCTCATGGCATTATCATGGCAATTAAAGTGATGTCAAACTGGATTGTTTCTGCAGTATGGATTCAGCCAATATTCCAACTTGCACTTTCACTGGGAATAGCAGCACAGGAAAATGGGAAAACCACAAATAAAAATCTGATACACACACACACACACACACACTACTTGAGAAAAAATCTCTCTAGGAATTTCTAGGTCCTCTAGCACAAGTGTATGCTCAACATCTGCTGGAATCATGCTGGAGGGACATACAAATACCTAGAAAAGCAGTCTCTCTAGGAATCTCTAGGTCATCCAACACAATTCTATGATCAGCCTCTGCTAGAGGTTAACCATATAGTTACACTGGAGGACCTAGAGTTTTCTAGAGAGAACATACTAATCAAATTTGTGAATAATCAAATCTGCAAAAGTCAAACCTACAAATATGGGGGGTCAGCTGTACTATGAAGATTGCAGGTAAAGTCAGATGGGGCAGGGGTACTTGAAAAGGACTGGCAGTCAACATCATCAACCCTTCTAATCCCATAGCCCTGTGCTTTGATCCTGCAAGCCTCTACCACTGATAATCCATCAGAAAGTGCAAGGCATTTCATTAACCCTTGCCCCGATAGATGAAAACTCAGCAAAACATATATCCTTCCTTTCTTGCCAATCAGAAATGTACAGAGTCATTGGCATTTCTTCTCAGCAGCCTCCAGTCCAAAAGCAGCAGGAAAAAGAAAGGAGAAAAAGTGGTTTCTCAATCACAGCTGGGTCTCCTCCACCAGCGCCTCAGGCTGCTGACCCTGAAAGAGATGCTGGCTCTAGCCAAATCAGCAGTAGGCTGGCTCTTTTGCTCCCGACTGCTGCTTGTGCCAAAAAAAAAGCAAGCGAAGAAGAGCAGAGCATTAGATCTGGCAGCACTCACAGCCTGGGTTCGAGGCCAGCAGCTTTCTGGGTTTGATTCCCTTTCCTCCCAGAAAAATTAGTTTCTGCTGCTTGGGTGAAATACGTGGGACCCTGCAGATGTCGTGAAACCAAGGAATCACGATCCTGGCTTGCACAACGCAAACACCCACAGTCTTCTGCATATATTGGCTTTTCTCCCACTTAATAAGTATCTGTTTGGAGCTGCCAAAGCCTCCCTTCTTACTATGAGGAGGTATCTTGGACTTATACAGCCATTCTAGGCCATACCTACAAAACCGGATCTTTGGGCACCTCACAAGTAGGCCACACACCACCACAGGTTCCCATGCAAGCCTGCCATTGCTACATTCAAAGGGGAGTGAAATGAAAGCACCAGAGCCCCCTCTGATATTGGAAACTAAGCAGTTTCAAAATTGGTTAGTACTATGATGAAAGATCTCCAATGAATACCAGGTACTATAGACTGTATTTCAGAGGAAGAAACTGGCAAAATCACCACTTACTGCTTAAGAAAACCCAATGAAGTTCATGGGGTCATCATAAGTCAACAGGTGACATGAAGACACACAATTTTCAATTGTTAAGCTGCAGCAATAGTTCAGATCAAGAGAAATAATAGAATCATTCTGCTTTGGTCATATTTGTTTCCAGCTCTGGGCACCACAGTTAAAGAAGGGGATCAATGAACTGTTACATGTCAGTCTAGAGCAGCAGTTCTCAACCTTTGGGTCATGACCCCTTTGGGGATCGAACAACCCTTTCACAGGGGTTGCCTAAGACCATCAGAAAACATATTTCCAATGGTCTTAGGATCTGAGACTACAAATTTTATGGTTTGGGGTCACCACAACATGAGGAACTATATTATTGGGTCACTGCATTAGGAAGGTTGAGAACCACTGCTCTAGAGGAAAGCAACTAAGACAGTAAATGGGGAGGAATAGAGTTTCCAGCTCAGATGTGCCCCACATCCTGAGGTTTCCAGGCCAAAAGCTGAGATCTAGAGATGGCACCTGATGAAGTAATTAGATATTATGCATTATGCATAAGTATCGGTTTGGAGCTGCCAAAACACAGTCGCTCACATTTTATCATTGTCACACACACAGAGGACATATGTTCCCCTTTGGAAATTAAGACAGAATTTTTAGATAACCTATCAAGAACATATCATGGGGGTTTCTTGGCAAGTTTCTTCCTAGGGGTCTTGCCATGCCATCTTCTGAGCCTGAGAGAGTGTGACTTGCCTAAGAGCACCCAGTAGGGTACCACAGCCAAGCAAGGATTTGTCTCCAGAGTCATAGTCCAATGATCAAACCACTAAACCATGCTCTTTCTGTTGGTTACAAGAGACTAATCTGGAATTAATGCACAAAGTGCAGGGTGTCTGTGTTTGTAGAGGCTCAGATTTCATAACTCATTAATCTTATGTTGTGACTCAGAATCAAAGGCAAGTTGCTTTCTTGGTTCGCTGCCATACCAGGCCATCTTTCGCATTTTGGACTTGCCAACTGCTTCGTTTTTGCTTCATATTGCAACCATATACTCTGTCAAAGAACCAGGAAAGAGCCTGCTGTGGAAAGGGGGGAGATGAAGTGTCCTGTGTGTTGGGCACACTCCAGCACTAATCTCATAGCTGCTTTATTAGTTTTGCTTTCCAGGACAGAAAGCTGCAAAGGTGTCATTCTTGGAGTCATCATTGACACTGTGGGAATAGTTACCTTTGCAGCTATGAAGAGGGGATGAATGGCTCAGCAGCCCATAAGGGGTACATCAACAGTCTAGCAGGTTACAGGATCTTGCAAAGCCGTGTGATGACTCAGAGCGGCAAGGAGGAGAGGAAATCCCTTGTAGGGATGCTCAAGGATTTTGTTCAGTCACCTGCTTAGCATGCTTCGGACCCACCTCCAGATCAGAATGTCCTGTAGGTTTCAGCCTTCTCCAAATACTGCAGTACTTCTCCCTGATTTCTCTGTGTGTATGTGCCTCCAAGTCAACTTATAGCAACCTCATGAATTTCACAGTATTTTCTTAGGCAACAAATACTCAGAAGTGGTTTGCCATTGCCATTGGCTTCCTCTAAACTAAAGGATAGCCTACAGCACCTGGTATGTGCTGGAGGCAGCCACCAAGTAGACCCTACCTTGTGACCCGACTATCCATGCTGGTGAAGATGGAGGGACTGAGAATAAAGCATCTTTGAAGGAACTGTGGACCCAAGAAGGCTCCTATGAGGAAATAAGGTCTGTCAAGTATAGAACATTATAGGTCATAACTATACTTTGAGTAGTGCCCGGAAATAGACCGGTAGATGTTGTAGCAGGTGAGTTACATGATCCCTGTTACCCATTAACACTCTGGTTAAGTAATGTACTATGAAGTGAATTTTTCCACAAGTACTGTGGACCCGTAATTTCCCCCTCCATTGTACTATTGCATACCCTCTCCCCAACATTTCACAGATTAAAACAGGGACACCTTTGGCCAAGCAATATCAGGATATGGCCAAGATAGCAAAAGTTACCAATGAGAAAGAACACACAGGTTAGGAGATGTTGCAGCAGTTTGCTTTTGCCAGAGCTTGCTGGGAAGAGCAAGTTTCCACCCCTCCTCTCCTCTCCCTCCTGATGTTGAGTGCAGACTACTATGGTACCTGAAACTCAGTTTGCAACAACTGAAGTAACCTGAGGACTAAGGAGGGAAGTGGGAGGAGGTGAGAGAAACTAGGACATTTGAAAAGCAGCAGAATAATCGGGACAGCAGAGAATTAATCCAGACTTTCCCTGCCAAATCGGGACAATTGGAGGGTATGACTGAGGATTTTTGACATCTCCAGTTTTGTGTATTTTTTTTCAGTGGGATAGCTTTAATGGGCTGAAATCCCAAATGGAATTATGCACATTATTTTTCCTGACCCTCAGCCCATATGAGTGGTCTAAAGGAGAGGACAAGGCAGGTGAAGGCAGTTGCGGAGGCTTCTCTTCCTCCTCCTCTCCTTGTTTTTGTTTTTTCCTTCTATGCTTGCAGAGGCTAGATAACAGTCAGAAACAACCTGGGGAAACAGAGGGAGTGCTTGAGGGCACTATGTATAGAGGTGAGCCCCTCACTGAGGTGTAGAGTAGATGCCCAAGGGTGCAAGTCCCAGCTCTGTGAGAAGCCAGATAGAGACCTAAATAAATAAGCAATAGTTTACACTGCAGGTAAGGTTGGAAAAGCAGACCATCTGTGGTTGCGATTGCATTGTTCTATAAATTAAGGCTAGAAGTGGTCCAAAATGCATGCAAACCTACTTAGAGATTTTAATTTCTGAATGCACACAACCCTCATTTATTCTGAATGCTGCGGACGGTGTGGCTGGCATCATAGCTTTCCCTTGGACTGGCTCCAATTTGCAGCTATTTATTATCACCGAACCCTTAATTACTTGAGGGGCAGCAAGGTGCAAGATGCTCATATTAGGACGTCTTCTGCTATAAATAGCCAATAGCCTGAGCCAAAGAGAACTGGCTGGAACATGTCAGAGTCAGAAAAAGAGGTTGTGGATGGCATTATATATGGCTGTTTGCAGGTGCCTTGTAAAGCCAAGCCTTCATCAGGTGTAGTGATGTTTCCAAAATTCTCCACGTTTTACTGTTTCAAATCAATTCCTTGCATTTTCTAAGTACAACCCATGCATTAGGAATCATCCATTGTTCTGGTTTGCTATGGTGTGCTATAATCTGTGTCACAGATTTCTTATCAACCTAAGGTAAAATACCTTTTAACATTTCCCAGGTGAAAATTAGGACACATGTGGCTAAGAAACTTCAGAGTATGGTTAACAGGGTGAAAATTATGAATGAGGGAGAACCAATAAGCTAGGAGAGGCTGCAGCAGTTTGCTTTTGCCTGAGTCTTCTGGGAAGGGCAAAACCAAGTGCAAACTATCTTTGCACATTGAACTTTGCAGCAATTGAAATGAACTGAGGACGAAGGGGGGAAGTGAGAAGGAGTGCTTGTCTGCAAATGTGAAATAAAACAGCCTCCCCACATCCTCTTAGTAGAGATATTGGATGATGCAGAGCCCAAACCTCAGTTCTGATGCAAACAGACTAGACGAGAACTACTTATCAGTATATGACCAGGGTATACATGCATTTTAAAAACTTACTATTTGCTCTGGATCTGAAAATCTGGAGCCCTCCATTCCAACATTGGGTGGCTGTTCACATGAACATCCCACTGAGCCGTCCAGCATCACAGCTGCCAGTCACTTGCACTGAGTCCAAAACAATGCATTCAGATCATGGTTGGGTGCCTCATTTTGATGTATGAATGAAGTAACCCATGGCAGCAGCTGATGCACTGGGAAACTCAGTGGGATGTGCCTGTGACTGAAAGAGCCCTAGTGACACAGTGGTTAAATGCCAGTACTGCAGCCACAAGGTTGTGAGTTCGATCCCAGGGCTCCAAGGTTAACCCATCCTTTCATAGGTCAATAAAATGAGTACCCAGCTTGTTGGGGGCAATTGTCTTACTGACTGTAAACTGCGACAGAGTGTTGAATTCACTGATAAACAGAATACAAATGTAAATGCTATTGCGATTGCTATCAGCTGCCCAGCATCAGAATGGGGGGCATTTGTAACAGGGGAAAATCTGAGCAACCAGGATACTCTGCGTTGCCCCTGCCCAATGCAGACAGGATAGAGGAGAGAGGAACAGGGACATTTTTAAAAACAGCTGAAAAAGTGAGAAAATAGAGGATTCATCAAGACTGTCCCTACCAAATGAGGCAGTTGTAGGGTACAGTATGAGAGAATAGGCTTCTTACCAGACTGTTGCTGTTCTTGTGGATTACCCTGAAACAATACTTGTCTGGCATCTCTGATTTTCTTCAAACAAGTGTTGATGGTTTATAAATGTCTTTTCTTGGATGGCCAAGAAGTTTACGGAGTGGTTGGAGAAAATAGTTCTTCCTCAAGTGTCACTCTCTAGCTACAGAGATAAAAGCAAGCTGGGTCTATGTGTGAAAGGAAATAAAGTACAGAGTGCCATATGAATGAAAGCGAGAAAGGTACAGATTCATGGAGTACTGAGCTTGGGGCATCTGGACATTTTAGGTGGTTACCTGTTCCCCTGGAGACTTGAGGTGAGAGCAGGGGACTTTTGCCATCTGTTAGAAGTTTTTAAGTTCACCTTCCACATATGTTCAGCCTGGACAGCTACACTATAATTTAAAGTGTCTCTCTTTGTCACATCGAAACAGCAAGTGTCTGTCATGCTATACAAATATACATTCTCAATCACAGAGTCACCAAAAGTGGTGCACATTTAATGGAACTAAAAAAAACCCTGATGATAATTAGATTTTGAGATGAAGCTTCCTTTTTGGGGGTACCACCTGAAAAAACACTTTAGGTTTTCATAATTTCTCCCTTCTAGAAGGCACATTTATAACTGGGTTTTGTCCCCACTTGATATTTACAGGTATGATATTTTTGCATACGTTCCAGACTGACCAGCAGATTTCAGGTTTTTTGGTGGACAGGATTGCTGATTTGGGTCTATTTTACATGGACCTTGGGATAAAACAAATCTAAAGGAGTCTAAGTGCTACCACTCAAAGATCTTAAGTCAAACCTTCTACACCAATCTGAACATTGTGGGTAGGTTTACAAATATGTACATGAATACACATAGTACAAAATACCAGGAAGGCTCCAGTGACCAAAAGAACCTAAACCCGGGCCAGTGCTGCATTTTGGAACTTCTGACCTGTTAGAGAAGTATGGTGAGCAAAGTATCAAAATTCTTTTTCCTGGAGTGCATGTTGAACATCAGCAAAATGCCACATATCCTGATGAGACACATGCAGTCACATCAGAATTGCTGTGAAATTCGGGGAGGGTTGCCATAAGTCAACTTGAAGGCATAGAAATGCCGAACAGAGCCAATCCATGGGGTAACAAATGGAAGTGATGGAGGAAATAGCTCATTTCTAGGAAAGGGCCAGACCACAACGGTAGAGCACATGGATTTGCTTATCCATGAATTCAAGCATCCATGGCTTGGAAATCTTTTAAATATATATAAATTCCAACAGGCAAACCTTGATTTTGCCATTTTATATAAGCGACACCATTTGACTATGCCATTGTATATAATGGGACTTGAACATCCACAGATTTTGGTATCCACGGGGGGGGGGGGTGTCCTGGAATCAAACCCCAGCAGATACCAAGGGCCCACTGCAAAATGTTTCCATTTCAATCACCAATATCTCCAGTTTGAGTTGAGCAAGTCTCCTGCCTGGGGACCCCAAAGATCCACTGTCAACCAGGATAAACACTACTGAACTTAGTGGCCCAATTGTATGGAGATATAGGGCAGCTTCCAGTGCTGGTAACTGTGCCATGTTACCTTTCGATCATCCTAGTGACGACTGTTTTCCATCTCCCTGTTCCCTAACCCCCATCCCTTATGCTTGCATTAATAGAGATCAGCTAATCAGCTTTGAGGATTGTCAAAGCAGATGCTTTCCCATGCGCCAGTTACATTTTCTTGGATTGGTTTTCCCTTGAGCTTCCTTCCTTTCTTTCCTTTTTTTTTATGACAGCCTTGTCAAGAAAGACTTTTATATGATTTTTCAAATCTGCTTTACAGACCCAAACAACACACCTTTGTTTTAAATAACTCAAAAGACCTCAGCAACACATTTTTTGAAAGGAAGCTGTTGTTTTCTTTTTCCTTATTGAGCGGGACTCAGAACTATCTCCTGTTCTTTGATCCTTTTCTGTGTACAAGAGAAGCGTGTGGTGTAAGTCCCATAAAGCAGACAGGTAAATCTGCAGACTGTCACTGGGAGCTATATAAATCGTGCCATTCCTATAGATTATATTTGTGTACGGATATGAACTTTTCTTCCTTTCCCCCCCGATTCTCTCTCTCTAGGTATGTGAGTTCTGCCCCTGAGCGTCAAGGAAGCACATCGATGAGGAAGGTAAATCATTACTAAAATGCTATAGCACTCTTAACAGAAATAGCCCATTGCTAATCTTCTGATGTACAGCTATCTCTGCATTATTTTGTCTGAACTAATAGTGGATGTGTCCAACGATTCAGTGTGACTTTTGAGCAGTGGCTCGTGCAGTTTTCTCTAGTTAGCAACATGAAAATGACTGTTAAAATAATGTAAAAATGTGTTTTTTAAAAAAAAGCCTAGCATAATTTCTACAGTAAAAGCCAGTGCTTGGAAAAGTTGCTTTTGGGGGAATTGTATTGTAATTCAAGAAATTTATACCCAAATATTGACCCTAAAATCCAGGGTCGACTTATATATGGGTCAATACAGTGATAGTGCTTGGAAAGATCCTGAAAGAAGCAGCAACCAGTGATTTTAGAAAGAGCTGCTAGCAGGGAGTGTTTGTGTCTCTCTCTGTGCGATTCCTTTCACGATCTGGTGTTAAAGACTTCTCTCCCCACCAAACCCTATGTTTAAATTCAGTTCCTTTCCAATCCAGTGTTAAAGGCTTCTCTCCCCACTAAACCCCACATTTAAATCTACTTCTTTCTCTATTCGATGTTAAAACCTTCTCCTCCAGACCAGGGAAGTGGTGTTATATGGTCCAGAGGAGGAAAAGGAAGATGGAAGTGGTGTTTTCCCCTTTAGATCCTTTGTTATAGCTCCCTAAGTTTTACCCTCGACTTATCCATGGGTCATATCAAAATCCATGATTTTGACCCTAAAGCTTTCCATCAACTTATACATGAGGTCAACTTGTACAGGAGTATATATGATAACTTTCAGAAATCCACCAGCCAGCATGATGGGAGTTGTAGTCCAAGAAGGTGACTTCTCCCATCTAGTCTGTGAGTTGCCTTGGGAAAAAGGTGGCATACACATGAACTAAATAATATATAAATCATAGTCAAGCAACCTCTTATTAACAGGGCATGTTTTTGAGGAGTTCCCTAACAGGACAAAAATGGATAGAGCCATGCTCCTTTTATTTCTTCTCAGCATTTGGGAATGGGGATATAGCACTACCAAACTCCTTTTTTTTCCTGCTATGGCTAAACACAGGATCTGCGACAACAACAAAAAATCTTATAGTGCATATCTTCCAGATTTGAAGCAGGCCATTCCACTTTTCCGCTCACTGCATTCTGATTTTCTTTTTCAATCTTAGCTTTATATCCCAAGACTATTAAACAATACAGTTCTTTGTAATATGCTGCAGTGGGCCCTTGGTGTGCGCTGGGGCTTGGTTCCAGGACACCCCCCCCTCCATGGACACCAAAACCCATTGATGTTCAAGTCCCATTGAATATAATAGTATACTAAAATCATGTCCCTTATATAAAATGACAAAATCGAGGATTGCTTTTTAAACTTTATATATTTTTGAGTATTTTCAAGCTGTGGGTGGTTGAATGCATGGATAAAGAATCTGTGGATATGGAGGGTGGACTGTAGTTTGATTTATACCCCAACTGTCATTAGATGGGCTCAAAACTAGAAAAAGAGACTCTCCTCTACCCTCTTTCTCCTAACAATAGCCCTGTCAGGTAGGATGGGTTGAGAGAGAGGCTGGCCAAAGGTTACCCAGTGAATTTCTTGGCTGAGTGCGTACTTGACCTTAATCTCCCAAGTCCCCTTCCAGATTTCATTTAACTGTTGGAGGGACCAGATGCTCCCTTTGTATGTTTCTTTCTTTGTTTGTTTGTACTTATTTGAACCTTGGAGTTTGACAGCTATTGCCCTTTCATCTCTCAGTGCTGAACCCCAAGATTTGGAGAGATACATAAAATATTTAGGGGGGGGGAACACTCATAGGATAACTCCACCCCCAAAAATAGCTGGTGCTCAATGCGCACACAATGTTTTCCTTCCACCTGACTCTCTCTTGAACTTTGTTCTAACAGAAGTGAATGCATTTTTTTTTGAAACCAGCACTTGTCTCTGTTCATGCTATGTTTTGCTTACTCTGCCATATTTTGGATTCTTTGCCTTTTGGGTCTTTCCTGCTACTTTTTAGCATTTGGCAAATGACCTAAATCCAATTGCTAGTCATCTTCTAGAGTAGACGCATTGGATCAATTAGGTTTGTGTAAGTGTTGACTCATCTTCCAGCACTTTATCCAATGGGTATCCTGTAGTTAGAAGAGAGCCAACGTGGTTTTGTGGATCTGAGCATTGAGCTGGGACTTTGAGAGACTAAGGTTCAAATTCCTTTTGGGACATGGAAAACTATTGTTGATCTTGGGCAGGTCACATTCTCTCAGCATCAGAAGAAGGCAAACCTCCTCTGATGAAGTTTTTGCAAGAAAACATTCTGATACGATCTCCTTAAGTTGGAGCCGATTTGAAGGCACATAACAAGAGAGCCAGTGTGCTATAATGCTTTGAGTGTTGAGTTACTACTATGAGAAGCCAAGGTTGGAATCCTTGCTCAGCTACAGAAACCCACTGGGTGACCTTGGTCCAGTCACACTCTCTCAGCCTCAGAGAAAGGCAATGACAAACCTCCTCTGAACAAATCTTGACAAGAAAACCCTGTGGTATGTTTGCTTTAGGGCCACCATCAGGTAAAAGCAAACTACTGCAGCTTCTCCTAATTTGTATGTTCTTCCTCATTAATATCTTTTGCTGTCCTGGCCACACTCTGATGTTTCTCAGACACATGTGCTCTAATTTTCCTCAGCGAAATGTTGGAAGGTATGCATTTAGACCCTCAGACATACACATCCAATGCTGTTGGGAAACAAGTTGGCAACATCCGTGAACCTTACACTGGTGCTCACTTGCCTGAGAAGACTTTCCTTCCTTCCTTCAGGCTGTTCTTCAAGGAGTGAACACAGAATAATTAGCTGAGATGCCAAACACTTTGAACAGACGGCCTGGCAGCTCTGTTGTTTTGCGTTGCATTGAAAGCTGTATTCTAAGTAACCAAAAGCAGCATTTTGTCGCAAAGTGCGCAATTAGGGAGGCATTCAAGATTTCAAACAAGGCACCAACTTTGAAAGCAGCTGCTGCTAACATTCATTTTTCTTAAGATTTCATATATGTGGCTTCTGAAGGGAGAATGAGTAATCTGTTGCATCCGAGAGCAAATTTGTCACTTATAAGTGCAGATCTGGCTGGTAGAAAGGTTTTACCTCTCAAGCTTGGATTACTCCAAAACCAATCTAGTTCAATTCACAAAACACTGTCAATAGGTAAAACTGACGGGGAAGACTATGGTGGGGATCAACAGAAGATTGTAGGAGTTATTTGCAATGTTTGTTATGACAATTTAAAGGTTGACCTATTCCCTCAGTCAACAGGTAATTTGTCACATGGACTAAATTTTGAATTAAGAGAGAATTGAAAGACTCTTAATCTCAGGAAATCATTTCTGTGGCTAGTCATAAATGTATTGTGCAAATTAGTGCAGATTCTCATACATTTGTACTGATGATTGTCTTCACTTTCCTGCACAAATTCCCAGTTCATCCTCTCCCTGCCGAAAATGCACAACCACACATGCAATAAAGCACATTTTTGCAGATTTACGCAGATACCCCGTTAAAAACCACAAAACCTTTTCCACTGAGATTAAGGGTTTTTTCAGGAGAGGCGCAAAATGCCCAAACTCCTGCAAATTGCAAGTGGCTGGATCACATTCTATTTGAGTGGAATGAGGAGTATTTTAATCATGTAGATTAACCCTATGGCAGCCAAAACTGAGCATCGAAATATTACTTTGGTAGCTACATCTTCTGGACCCCTCCCATTTGTTTGTGTTGGATGGGGATACTGGAAATTGTAGTCCAAGAAGTAACTTTCCCAAGATTTGGCTAAGAAGGCATCAATCTCCTGAAATCAAGATGGATAAAAAGGAACTGAGTATGTTTCTTTACAAAAGCAGTTACTTCAGACCTGTGCAGGACTGACCCAAGACATTGTGTTGCCTGAGGCAGAACAGCAAATGATATTCCCTCCTTATTTAAGTCATGGAACACATAACCAAAAGCCATTTAAGTGCAAGTAGCAGAAAATCCTGCAAGCATAGCTCCCCATCTCTACCAGGATAAAAAAACAATGTGCAAAAATAAGTGTTAACAAATTGTTGGCCTTCCATTACTCCCAAACTCTGGGGCAGCTGTAGGGATATAATTCTTCACTACATTTCTTCTTGAAAAGAGCAATGAGTAATTTTAAGGATTTCTTCCCTCTCTGAGAAAGCCTGAAAACCACAGTTTTTAATATTTGTTCGCAATTCAGAACTTATTCTGCACAAAATTCACATTTGGTTGTTTTGCACAGGAAATGGCCTTTTCTGTGGAGGAAATGATACTTTGGTGAAGAAGACGTTGCTTTCTATGGCAGTCAACCGCGGGCATGTTTTGCAGCAGATAAACCCCCAGCAACAGCATTCTGCATAGAAATAGTATCTTCTGCACAGAAAATGCTGCTTCCTGTGTTGAACATGCTGTTTTCTGCACACGCGCGCACACACCCAAAGCACATGTGAATTTGGTGCAGAATAAGTCTCAAACTGCAAAGATCCTTGTCAGTCCTTCTTAAGGTTTCTCAACACTCGAGTCAGGGGTGAATCAGGCTCTGTTTTGGGAATGGAGGAGTGAGGCAATCTACATCCCACCCCTCCGAACATGTTTCCCCATGCTGACATTTCCCCATTATGTTTCATAGGTACCTTCCTGATCTAGTTGCTCTCCCCCCAGATGATGGGGAAGCAATGAAAATAACTGCCAAAAAACATCAGTGTTACATCAATACCATGAACACTGGAAATGAGCTACTAAAGCAGTTTCCTATGTATATAAGCCCACTGTAATGAATGGTGCTTTGAACAAGGCATACAAAGAGCATAGTATAAACATGCCTTTTAAAATCAAAGTACCAAAACAGTTTGTCTAATGTAAAAGGTGGGCTGGTCATGGTGCCTTTCCCACAAGAAAGATATGGCTGAATCCCCAGAGGGCCCAGGGGCAATTCCAAAGAATAGTGGCATACCACAAAAAAATCCTTTTTGAAAGAATGGTCTACTATGTACACTGTATGGTTTTCAGAACCTGGCAGCTCTTTGTTGGGTTTTAGACATACTAAGAAAGGTGTTCAAAGATCAAAATCGGCACCTTGGCTTAGACTTGGGGAAAGTCTAAAGATGTTTCATAGCAGGTCTTTTTATCTTCACGACCGCTCAGACCTGTTGACCACTAAACACATCTTTCTGCCATTAAGAGGGAAGCCATCTGAACTAGGAACCAGGAAAAAGAAGTTTTAAAATATTTAAGGCAAAGATGTTCTTGTTCCTTTGGGGAATTCCATCAAGGTGCATCACAGCCATGTGGCCCCAATGTGATTGGCAAAGGCCTTACCATAATGAATATTCCAGCCAAAAGATAGTGCAGCATATGAGAGGAGAGGAGAGGAGAGGAGGAATAAATGATGTCAGGGCCACTGAAGCCGTGAGCAATGCATGAAGCAAAACCACAAGCTCAACATCCTGCACTGCAGATAACTGGCTCATCTGATGTGCTGCTTGCTGTGGTTTAGTGGGAGACATTAGCACAGTTGTCAGCCATACAAACACCCACCTTCTCTTCCTGTTTCCTATAGCAGCCCACTTTATCACCTGCTCTTGAACATTCTTCCTAGCTCCACCGACTTGAGACCCTGCTATCTAGAGACCCATTCAGGAATAGAAGCAAGGACTACATACCAAGCACATAAGCCCTTTCCATATGGCTCCTATGCTGTGCTGTGCAGTTTTGATACTTTCCTTATGCATTCCACAAACTGAAACTAAATGCTGAGCCAGTTGCTCATTTCTCAATGAACTCGCTTCGATTCCCTCTGCCACTTCCAAAAGTCCTTCTTAATTATCTCCTTTTGAACAATGCAATTGGACATGCTGCTCAGCATACAAATAGGAAAACAAGAAGAATGAGGCTGATTGACTCCTATTTTTAGAGACGCTAATCCCTTCTGCTTTCTTTGATCTCCTTTGCTTGCCTGTTCAGGATCTTCAGAGTCTTTCACAGTGAACCAGAGAGGGGTGTGTTGCTGCTGCCGCCGTTTGAAAGAATACTCTGATTTGTGTGTCTTGCAGTTGGTTCTTATGAAACTTAGCCGGTTTTAAGCATAAATCTTTTACACTCCCAGGGAACTGTTACATGGGCATCCCAAGATCTTGGAACTGGAGTAGGATCATGTGGCTTTAGAGGTAGTTTTAGGGTCATTTTAGAAGCAGCTGAAAAAGTGGGGTGGCAAAGGATTAATTGGGACAGTCCCTGTTTGCTGCTACTGGAGGGATGTAATTCTTCACTGATTTGATTCTCAAAGGATTCAGTGAATAATTGTAGCATTTTTCTTTCTCCTATGAGAAGGTCTTTAGAAACTGTACATCATTTGAAGACTATTTATAGTTTGAGATATATTCTTGACAAAATTCACACACTGGCTTTTGGCTGAAGAAAACAGCATTTTCTGCACAGAAAATATTTCTAAGCAGAAAATGCATAGTTGGAGTTGGAGGTTCTGTGCACAAGGGTAAGGGGCATTGCACAGAAAGCTATTCTTCTGTGGACAGAAAATGTTGCCTGTGGGTAAAATGTGACTTTCTTTGCAAGAAAAGATGGTTGTTTTTTGTGGGTTTTTTGGGCTATGCAGCCATGTGCTAGAAGAGTTCCTTCCTGACGTTTCGCCAGCTCTGTGGCTGGCACCAAGATGCCAGCCACAATGCTGGCGAAAGTCAGGAAGGAACTCTTTCTAGAACATGGCCGCATAGCCACAAAAAGCCCACAAAAAACTATGGATGCCGGCCATGAAAGCCTTCGACTTCACAAAAGATGGTTGCCTTTTGCACAGAAAATTTCCGGAACTGCAAAGATTCGCATCAGTCCAGTTTTCTTCTCATCAGGGTTCGCAACATTCAAAAACATGGTTTTGACCATATTTTCCAAATATTTTAAAACACACTTCAGTCTCAGTTTAACACATTATTCCCAATGATAATTACAGTGCATCCTTGCGCTGTGGATCTGCATGATGTGCGCCATTGCAACCCCATCGGGTGGCTTTCATCATAAACTGAAAGCGCGATAAAAGGCGCCTGCGTATGACACAGGTGCACCGTATTAATGGAATCACAGAAGACTGGTAGTTATTGGGTGCACAATTGAGCTTGAGATGTGCTGAATACAGATCCATCCTCAGAAAATAGAGCTAGGTCAAGTGTAGCTTCTCTCTCAAACAAGAACATAAAACTGGACCAGTCCTAATCTCAGGCAGGCTGAGGCTGCCACCTCTAACAGCAATTTGAGTTTCTCTGAGCCAGGCAAATGATTATTTGTTAAATTTATTATTCCTTTGCATTTACCATAAAAAAGAAGAGGATATTCTTGTTGAGTTTCTGCTTTAGGAATCTGATTAATCTTGGGTAATATGCACCTTTACGAATAGCAGCGAGGTGACCTTTAGAGTATCAGCGCACAAATGAGGTCAGCCCTGATATGAAGCAATAAATGCAACCAAGAGTGCCATGCTTAAAACCACTGAGCCACGTGTACTATGGTAATAATTCCTGACACGTAATCAGATAGCTGCATTGCCATAGAGAGCAAAGTGGCTGGGAGCAGCCGTGTTGTGAGCAGAACAGTCATGTGCCCAGTTCTTAAGGTAAGGCTAATAGTGCCATCTTGTTGAGATTTGCTCCTGATTCTTTTGGTAGGACTTGAGTTAGGTCTGCAGCTCTGACAGATACATAGAAGACTGAGTACGCTGTGTGAGCTCCCGCGCTTTTTACTATTTTTATCACTGATTCAGACTAGACTGTCAGGAAAGATTCCTTATGAACCAAAAAAAAAATCAAGAGGAGAGATAAACATGTGTGGAATGATATTTGTTGGCTTTCTGCTTGGTTCCCATGCCAGAAAAATGCCACATAGGCCTGCCCCAAACAGAAGGCTCCCGCTGCCTTAAAATAACACCAAGCAGCTATGTGTCATTTTCTGCATTTTAAAAAAACATAAGGCATTGGTTTAAAGTGGGGGAGATGGGTTGGAGAATACTTTGAAGACTGCTAGCCACTAAGTCTAGCTCCTGTTTTCAGAGGTAAAAGCTGAGCAAGGAGTGGAGTGAAAAGCTGCTCCTTACTCAGCACAATTGACATCTATAAAGCAGGGCTGGAGGAATTGTAGTGGTTTGAATATTGGACTACAACTCTGGAGACCAGGGTTCGATCACCACTCGGCCATGATCTTGGGCAAGTCACATGCTTTCAGCCTCAGGGGAAGGCAATGGCAAACCTCCTCTGAACAAATCTTGCCAAGAAGACCCCAGGTTCTCTTCAGGGTGGCCATCAATTAGAAACAACTTGAACAACAACAACAACAATTGCTATGGGGAGCAAGATTGTCTTCTCCCAACAGCGCTCTTGCATGTCCTCCAAGATTTTACAGATGAAAATAGGGACATGTGCAGCCAAGCAACATCTGTATGTGGGCAACATGGCAAAAAATTATTAGTTGATATTAAAATTGATCTGTGTACACAAGCTAAGAGAGCCTGCAACAATTTGCTTTTGCCTGAGTTTACAGGGAAGCGCAAGAGTCTTCTGCTTGCTCAGCTAACTGAGCGCAAACTACTTTTGCTCTATGAACCCGGTTTGCAGCAACTGAAGGAAACTGAGGACAAAGGGGGAAAGTGGGATGTTTTAAAAGCAGCTCAAAATGTAGAATGACAGCAGATTCCTTGGGGCTGTCTGTGCAAAATTGAGACAGTTGTGTTGGGTCTTCCAGAATGGATAGTATCCAATTGTGACACTTTATAGGTCAGATTAGGTTACACTCTTGAGTACACTACATGCTTTAAAATAAAATTTAAAAAGTGATGTAAAACCAGCTCTTATGACTGGAGTGCTATACCCATCTAGAGACAGGGAAGATTTTTGTTTCATCCACATTTTAAACTCATCCTTTGGCATTAGAGAAGATAGCGAACAAAATTACATATAGTAATAGGGAGGGATGTGTACAAAAGTGTACTGTTAGGAAACACATACAAAATGCATGTATTCGTATACCTATAAGTCCAATATGGGGAGAAAGGTGGGGTATAAATTAAACAAATTAAACAAATAAATGGAAAAAAGCATATTTCAAATTATTTTCATACAAATTTCCCCCTAATATGTGCACCTATGTGCATAGTGTGTGCGTGGTTTTAAAAACCACAGACATACAAAGGGGTCAATTTTCCATGACTTAATACATACAAAAGTAACCCACACTAGAAATACTGATTCATCTATCCCTGTGCATGTCTACATATCACAAGTCAAGGTCAATGGGACTTTTCTTCCAGGAAAGAATACACTGTACAGTATATAGAATTTCAGTATTTGCCATTTCATGTACCAGGGTCTTGCACTAATGCCTTTTGTTAAATGCCCTCCTCTGTCATCTTAACTCTTACAAATCTGGGGCTGAAATCCTAAATGCTGCTACAAACGACCTAAGGAACTGACCCCTAGAACTCACCTTAAACTTGAGGTAGTTGCTCCATGCAAAGGAGGTCTTTGGCATGGGCAAGTGAGCCACACGTCCCTCTCCTAGCTAGCGGCATCATCCCAAAGCACCCCATTCACCTGTCCTGCAGACCTCCATTGTTCAGAATGGCTCATCACACATCCAGGTAACAGGGAACACCTGTTGAAATTCCCTCTTCTACACAGTCATTAAAGGTACAAGGGCCTGCTCCAGCTTTTACACTGGCAACCTTACTCTCTCAGCATACAGATTTAGATGTACAGGTTGCATCTCCCTTGTCCAAAATGCTCAGAGCCAGAAATGTTTTGGATTTCAGAGTTTTTCAGATTTGTAGAGATGGAACCCAGGTCTAAACACAAAATTCATTTATATATCATATACCTTGTATATATAGCCAGAAGGCAGCTTTATACATAGTATTTTAAATAGTTTTGTGCATGAAACAGTGTTTGCATCCACTGAACCATCATAAAGCAAAAGTGTCACTAATTCAGCCACACATGTGGACAGTTTTGGATTTTGGAATATTTGGGATTTTGGAATTCCAGATAAGAGAGAATCAGCTTGCATATGAATTAGTGAGGAGAATCAGCATTACCAAACTGAACCAAGCAATAAATACATTTGCTTGTCTAGTACCTGTATAGTGGTCCCCTAGAAGCCCAAGAACCAGGTCCAGGGAGGGATCTTAAGATCTTAAGGGCAAGGTGAGTGATAAGAGCTTAAAGGGCCAAAACTGTAGGCCTGGCTCAGAGAGGGGATCATCACAGGGTCCATCCCGATAAACGTATCTTATAGAGAAACATATCTCCCTAGACTAAATTAATTTTTGTTCAGCTCCAACAGGACTGTTTTTATCTCTGTTCCAGGAATACCTTGCTGTGTTGATTTTCTCTTTCCATTTTCTTTTGTATGTGGTTTGTGAGACTGCAATCTAAATAGTGTTAATTAATTCTTGGGAGGTTGATGAGGTTGCATTTGGTCACTGAAGTTCTCTTGCTGTCTGATTTTGATTTATTGGAAATCATATGCGCTTCCAGAAATTTAGAGCATTGTGTAGGCTGCACTTACATGACTGCGGAAAGGCCACCGCTGCTTATTGACTTTCAAGTCTCTTGAAGCTTCCACTGCAGGGGGAAATAAAATAAGCTTTCCTCTAGACACTGTCATTGCAAAAATTGTGCTCAAATAGAAAGAAAAGTGGAAAACCAAACTGGCTATGAACTCATGCAGAGATATTTCCCACTTAATGAAAAATGATTCATTTCTGAGACACAACCACTGAATACCAGAACCCCATGACATACATAGGGGGATTTAGGAATGCTGTAACAAAGCTTCATATGCGGGTGCGCTTTACGCAGCTTTCAGCATACGCTGAAGGCCATGCGGGGAGAAGGGTGGCACATCCCATAGGGAATAATGGGGCATGCGCCCATGGAGTGCGTAGCCACTGCACCGCTGCACTGCCCCACCACCACATGCACGAGTCCCATTCATTTAAGTGGGACTCAAGCATAGGCAGAATTTACTTTACGCGGGAGAGGGCACCCTGTAAGGGCGCACTGTATTAACAAGTGGTCACTCAGCTTTGAGTACATAACTTGCTCCTGCTAGAACTAATACCAGGCCAAGCCAGGACAAGGTTTCAATCCTTTCTTGTTTAGTCACTGGCACACCAATTCCTTGGGCTGTGAAGTTTTTAAAGAAGGGTGTGTTGGACCCAGTGTGGGTCCAAGCTTGTTTCAAGGTGTCTTGCAACTTGGATACAGATTAATCTGATTCCGCAGTGTTAACTGCCCCTGGTGCCTCCTGTGTTGGTACTACTTGTGCCTTGAGGTTCTGAGTGCATGTTGAAGTCAGTGGTGGGCTATGATGGTATGGCAGTTCCCATGACCCATTCAGCTTCTTAGGTTCTGTGCAGTCCTCTAGGCTAGAACTGAGTACATCCGCGCACCTATGGTATTTTATTTGCCTGATGTGCTCCTTTATGTCTTTGGACAGGTGCTGTAGAGCAAGAGGGGCTCACTGTAAAGCAGCTTAGTTCCTTAAGGGAGTCAGACTTTTAGGAACGGTCTCTGGTGTTGTGACCCAAGGACTTCAGGTTCTATACCAGTGATTCCCAAATTTTGGTTGCCCATTCGTTTTGGACTTCAGGTTCTTGAAGCCCCAGTCAACTTGGCCAACAGTCAGGAATTATGGATCCAAAGTCCAAAACATCTGGAGGACATTTCGGACGTGAACCAATGATCATTGAGTTTGGGTTATATATAAGAGGAGTTGATCTAGTCCTTCTGCTAGTGCTATGAGTATCAGTGGTTCATTTAGGGTATTGCTTACGTCTGTAACTATAACAAGACTATGCATTCAGAGGCATTTCTACCATATTTAAAATGGCTGCAGGTCTTCGCCCATTGCATTGTTGGAATGCACATCATGCTTACTGGAAACAGTAGCTGACATGAGTGTTTTAAGGGGAAAAAATAAATAGTTGTGGATGCAATGGGAAGAATCATGCCTGGACACAGGAATTCATGTGCGCATTTTGTTTGTGTGTTTGTTTTTACAAATCATTGGCTTTTGTCTATAACGCTTTTGTTCAAGTTTCTCACAAGCATGTAACTAACGGGTGCTTTCCCCTTTGTCCTTCCCTTCCAGTCTTTTCACTACGCTTCCCTGAGGGTAAAAAGCAAAAAATGGCCCAAAGGTAAGTAAGTGTCTTGAAAAATTGATAATATCTAATAATTGCAAACTTATCATTAAAAAGCTTTTTTTTAAATCTGATTTAACTATGGCCTGTTACAGACTGCCCAAATAAAGCTGCTTCGGGTCTCTTGGGAGGTATGCTATTTAAATGATGCATGGGTCCTAAGAGTCTGGAGGTCGCGCCAAAGCCACACTCCATTCCTAAGCACTGGAGTGCAGCTTTGGTGCAGCTTCCGGATTCTTAGGATGCATGCATCATTTAAACAGCATACCTCCAAAGAGACCCAAAGCAGCTTTATTTTGGCAGTCTGTAACAGACCAAAATTTCTGTTAAAGGGGAAATTTTAACATTTGTGGTTGTGTGGCCATACATTTCTAGTCGAGATTCATTATAACCTCATAATTTATTCACCATGCACATTTTTCTGTACCTTCCTAATTCCTGTATGGATTCTACCAAAATTCCCAGGGTCCATGTCCCTCCAAAATTCAGTTTTCTAAGCTAAATAACGCTCCTCTATGGGGAGTGTCTCTCTTGGCCTAACATGAACCATTGGATTCAAATGACAAGAAAGAAGATTCCACTTAAACACTGTCTATTCTACTTCAAACAGCTCTTCCTAGTGTTTAGGTGGAATCTCTTTTCTTGTCATTTGAATCCAATGGTTCATGTTAGGCCAAGAGAGGCAAGTTCCTCAGCCTTGCTAGTCAACCTGAACCAGAATGGTTGACAAATATCTGAACATGAGACTAGCTAGCAGAAGGCCTAAGGCATTAATCAGAAGTCCTTCTCAAACCGGACAGAATTCAGAATGCCATTTCAAAAGAAAGAAACTTTTCAGATGTTAGCTGTGGGATGCTATAGAAGAAAGAATACCAATTTAACGTAATCTAAACTCTCGACTGTGCTTCACAGCAGTAGGACAAATATAATTAATATAACAATGTAAACTCAATTTTTCACAGTGAACAGTCTAATGTTTTAATTAAATTTGCCCTGGGCTTTTAAGGAAAAGTGATATGGATATTTGGAAGGGAGGGAGAGGATACAGTTTTAGGGTTATTGAACTGAATGTTTTGAAATCACAAAAACAAGATATTTTCACTGTCAAGTGTTTAATATTAGGTCTGTAAAGCCTGAATTTAGCTAGGCATAGACTGCCTACTTTACCAATTTGATTTAAAAAGAGATCAGGTCCAGTCCTGAAGCATAATATATATAATATCATCCATTTTCTAACAAAATCATCAGAGATCAAGCAGAGATATGAAAAATTTTCAATCTCAATGATGTGGACATTCTCTGAATCTCACCTTCATTTTCTTCTCATCCTTTTGTTGTTGTTTTTTGTTACATTATGAGACTTTGTGTTTTCATTCTGTACCTCTGTGAATGTTTTTTGTACATCTATACATTTGTTTGGACAATTTACTTAATTTTCACAGTTTTCCCGCATTGACCAAAGCCGATTTCTGCACACATTTTTACTATGCATGTGTTAGCCATTTACATTCTAAAACGCAACACTTTAGTTCTCAGAGATGTCTCTGATGCCTTGCAAAAGTGTGAATTGCTTGAGGCAAGACATGTATTTTCTCACAAAAGACTTGCAGGAATGCTAATTTTGTTGAGATGATGGTGCCCAATTGAATTTCTTTCCACCTGAATTTCCAAGAAGTCAAGAATGAAGAAGAGCTGATGTTTGTGCAGGGACCAAACCCATTCTATATTTGACAATCCCATTTGAAAATGGAACCCAAAAAGGAAAGTACAGTCCCATCTGGGGCCCTTTTACACATCACGGTTATTGCACTATCATTCCATGAACTCTCATGGCAATATCATATGAAATGCTAGGGTCTGCGCTTTTGTTGTTGTGTACCTTCACGTAGATTCCTACTTATGGAGACCCTAAGGCAAGTGGATAGAAGTGTATTTCTCTTTCTATCTCCACATGATGTCAAAGCACTTTTGTTCTGTTCCAGACATAAAAGTGTGGTCAAATCATTAAAGTGTCCCTTTTGCCAAGCAGGAAAAATCTGTTTGGGGGGCCATTCAGACTGATAAATAACCAGGTGTGGGAACCGGGTTATTTCCATGAAATGCCACAATTGATTCTATCCATGGCATTTTATCCTGGGATTCCGTTCACTTTGGCAACGGGATAAAATGCCATGATCCTGGCAGAAGGGGGGGGAGGAGGAAGGGGAGAAAGAGTGGAGGTGCCAGAGGGAGAGGGAGAGGAGGAAGGACAAGAATGAAGGTGGTGAATGGAGGTGGCTGAAAGGGAGGACAAGAATGGAGGTGTCAGAGGGAGAGGGAAAGGAGGAAGGACAAGAATGGAAGTGGCGAACAGAGGTGACCAGGAGGGAGGACAAGAATGGAGGTGGAAGAGGGAGATGGAAAGGAGGAAGGACAAGAATGGAGGTGGCAAACGGAAGTGACTGGGAGGACAAGAATGGAGATGGCTGGGAGGGAGGTGAAAACGGATGTGGATGAGGGAGAGGAGGAAGAAAGGAATCAGATGGGATCACTTTTCAAGTTCCCATTGTTAGTCCCTGCAAAAAAAGAAGTCCTTTTGAAAAGAACCACAAGAAAATTCATTGCATAAAAGCCCAGGTTAAGGGGGATTTACACTGCCCCGCCCCCCAATTTGGGTCAGAAAACCCCAGCGCAAGTGTGAACAACCCCCCGATTCGGGTCAAGAAAACCCGATGGAAGTGTGAACGACCCTCATTTCAATCTAATTGGAGGAAGACATCATACCAGATGGATAGATTTAATCAGGAAAGCCACAGCCATGAGCCTACAAGACCTGAGCAGGGTGGCTGAGGACAGGGTAACTTGGAGGCATATGGCCATCCTAGTCTGAAGTCGACTTGGAGGCAGTTAACAACAGCAAATGGCCAAAGGATCCAGGAATTGCTGCATGATCCCCCCTGTATTCATATTCAAAAGGCTCAGATAGCAGGCTGTGTATCCATTTAAGAACCATCTTTCAGTAGAGGAGAGAAAATGTAATACTATATCCTATCCCCCTCTGAGTTTCTCTTATTGCCGTTTCCTTTCAAGGAGGCTCACTGAACAACAGCAGCCGGCGGCGGATCTCCTGCAAAGATTTGGGGCATGGAGATTGCGAGGGTTGGTTGTGGAAGAAAAAAGATGCCAAAGGTTACTTCACTCAGAAGTGGAAAAAGTACTGGTTTGTGCTGAAGGATTCTTCCCTGTATTGGTACACAAACCAGAATGTGAGTACCTACCACTATCAGAAGGACAAAAACGTACCTTACACTCCATATTGCCATGTTACCTTTTTGCAAAGGAGAAAAATTGTATACATTAAAGTAGTGATGGGGAAACATGGGTGTAAGCCAAGGAGAACAAATGAGATTATTGCAGACAGCTTTTAAACTGTGATTTCCCTGAGAAGGGCTTTGGCAATCCTGATCGCATGATGCCATCTCTCACTCATAGCTATCCTGTCCTCCATCCATCCTCTTTCATTCATGGAAGAAATCCAAGAATAACCTCGTAATCACGCAATGCCTCAAGTGCAAAAAGTCATTCCTGGACAATTGTGCAGTTGCCAGTCACATAGTGTCAGTGTCCCCTCTTTTCCACTTTCCCACCTCCCCCTTGCTATTATTTTTCTCCCCACCACCACCACTATTTCATGCAATTTCAGAACTTTGTGGCCTCAACTGAAGTTTAAATATATATATATATTTAAAGCTTGCATTGCATTGCTGTGGAATTGCTTGGGAAAAATTGGGGGGGGGGGAATTAAAACCCTAAAGACTTGCTAGGTAGGACATAAGAGAGAGAAGGAGATGGGGTTCAGGGAGAGGACAAGAAGAGAGTGCAATGGGGCCAGCAGCCCTGATCACGCAAATGGGAAGAGGTGCAATGATGGCTGCTCTACCAGCAAAATGCTACCATTTTATTTTACTTGTGTGACTGCAGCAAGAAAGGGGCTGGTGTGATCATGTCCAACAAGGGCCAACATCATGAGATAATGCCCAGCCAAAGACTCAGTTATCCTGCTCCAATTACGATTTACTGCCTTGTGTGAAAAAGTCCTTTGCTACAATAAAACACCAGTTCACAGTGTGAGGTTGGTATTTGTAAATCAATGGCTGAGTAAAATCGGAGGTGAGCGAGGAGAGATTTGTTTCAATTTCAGAACCTCATCCTCAACGCTCTGGTTTCATGCCAGCTACTTGTTAGCTAAGAAGACAGTCTCCTTGTGTTGTCACTCAACAAAGATGGTTGAGTTATCCTCCCTTTCAGCTCATGCCACCATGGCAGTCTGAAGTGTTCCCCAATTAAACCGGGCAATAGCAGTAGCAATAGCACTCCAAGGTGTGAGCATTTGCTTTACGCAACAAGGTGCACAAACAAGATGTGAGGAAAAACTCATGGTCAAGAAAAGATAATGCGGGATAATTGGATAACCTCCCAGAGTAGTTGCAGCACACAGAACTGGCAGGCAGGCTTGCATTTGTAGCAATTATTGGTTGTGTAGCCTTCCTTAACAGCACAGTTTAAAATGCTAGTTGGCAATTCAGGGTTTTTTACTAAGGCTATAATGGAGTGCTGCAGCACTGTGGAGCTATACTGGAGCAAAGAAGCTTATGAAGATGGACTGGATGCTAGTAGGTCTGGGTGATGTCTTCACGTTGTTGGTCAAGGCACTGGGTGTAATTTTTCCACCTTGCACTTCCTACAGTTAGTTGGCTTGGCTTTTCTATCCACCCACATTCTGCCACAAGGACGTTAAAAGCTTCTAATTTACTGCATGCAATCCTGTACTGGGAATGCTGGTTGTCTGTGTAGTGATCTAAAATAATATTGGAATTTTGTCTCACCCCATCTCCAGTATCCTAGAAGAAGTAAAGCTTAGGGCAGTGCACCTGGAGGACTTCTAGGCCATATTCCAGCACTGCAAGGGTCGAGATAGCCTATAAAACACCATCCCATTATAGTGGTTGGTTCCGGGTCATAGGATTAGGTGGATTTCGGTTGAAACCTCCATTCAGCTATGAAGTCCACTGGGTCCTCTTGGGACAGGTACTTCTCATCTATCTAGTGTATTTCTCTGGACTGTTGTGATGATACAACAGTGAGAGGTCAGGAAATTGTATCTGCTACAAATTATGGCAATTCAGAGTAAGGGCAATATCTGCTGAATACATGAGCACTTGCAAAATGATCATTAAAAGGAAAAGAAATCACCAGAAGACAGGAACCCTTTTTATTTGTGCTGAAAATGTTCACAAAACCATTGAGTGCAATTCAGCTTCACAAGAGGTCAAAGGTTCCTGAGCAGCTTTCTCCCATACTGACATTTCTCTGATTTCTGCATTTACCAGCATTCTTTCAAAAAGGCATTGGAAATTCATCCTCACATTGCAGCCGTGGCTCCAATCTATAGGTTTATGCCTTAAGTGCTTTTAACTCTGGCTTTGATTGTAGTCTAGGATAGGACTTTTACTATAAAAAAGAAGAAGATAATAATGTAAAATCAGCTACAAAAGACATATTCCTCACACAAACGTGAAAAGAGCGCACCATGGAAATTTCTCAACAGCCCTCAGTTATTAATAGGTCCAAGCTGGCCTTCTTTTTAGTAGGAATGCTCCTATTTAAAGGTCATCTACAAACAGAACTGGGATTAACCATAGCTTGCTCAGGGATTTGGAAAGTCAGCATTTATAATGAAAAGACTGAGCGGGATCTCAACCTTTTGCTCTTTGTCAGTTGCATTTCCTCTTTGTTTCACGGCAGGATGAGAAAGCAGAAGGCTTCATCAGTTTGCCAGAGTTCAGGATAGACAGAGCTATCGAATGCAGGAGGAAACAGTAAGTATGTGGTGAAACAGACTGGAAATGGGGGAGTGAGAGCTCACAGACTGGGAAAGTATGGTGGTTATAATGGTATGTTAAGTTTTGTGGCCTCCCCAAGGTGACTATTTTGACACATGGTGTGCAACGCAGTGGCCCAAAGCCAGCACCACCATTAAGCAGTGAGGTAGACACCTTGGCCAATGGACTTTGAGTGCCTTGTAATGGCGGTCAAACTGAGGACTTATCCAGAAAGGGGAAAAGTCTCTATACCTGAAAGTTCTAGTTCTTTTTGGGCCCTGAGCAGATGTGCCAGGATAGTATGGACCAAGCCTGTCCTGACTCAGGTCCCAACTGGGATCAGTCCCTGGGATCAGGCATAGGGACAGATGGGTCTTTACACGTCTAACCATCCCCGTTCCATGGACCTGCTAACACCACACACCCCTTACCTTACTCCGCCATAGCCACTGGTGAGAAGATCCCTGTCACTATGTCTGACTTAGAAATGAGGTGCCTGGTTCTGACTGAATGAAATGTACAGTAAATCCTGCCATCACAAAGCATCTGAAATGGAAGAGATTTCCTGAGCCGCTGGCAGAGCGAAGCAACCGCTTTAAGGAGCAAATGCTGAGCAGAGCAGCAGTGACAGCTTCCCAGCATTTCCTTCTAGGTCACTTGGCCTTTTCCCTCTCGACATAACAACTATATTATTGGCATTATTTCGTTATTACAAACAGAACCCTTTTCTCACTGGAAAAAAAAGCCACTTCATTTTCATTTCCACCAAACTGATCATTTCTAATTTAATTGTGGGATTTAATGTAATTTAAAAACAGCAGGCACTCTTTGGTTCTTTGTTCCTTGATGGACTGATAGTTCACCAGCCACAGAGTACAGGAGCTGCTTGTCTGGAAAATGAGATGGATTCATTCAAGACACCAGATTGGCAACTGGGCTCCCGATTTTAGGTGGAGGGAAACCCTCTCTCACCGTCATTCAGTGTATATATACAGGTTGAATATTCCTTCTCTGAAATTCTTGGGACCAGAAGTGTTTTGGATTTGGCATTTTTATCAGATTTTAAAATGCATACTGAGATGTCTTACAAATGGGACCCAAGTCAAAACACGAAATTCAGTGTTTCACATACACCTTAAACACATAACTTGAAGGTAATTTGATACATAATATTTTTAATAATTTTGTGCATGAAACAAAATTTTTCTACACTGAACCATCAGTAAGCAATTTTGGAGTATTTTGGATTTCAGGATTTTGGATAAGGGAGACTCAACCTGTATACATAGGTATCAGTTCAATGACCAGCTTCCAAACCCCTGCCAAATTTCATTCCCCAAGATTAGGGTGAACCATGATGAGAGTCAGCCAACTTGCTCCTATACAAAGCTTTGCAACCTTAAACACAGATTCTTTGGAAGGATCTGAAAGAAGAAAGGGGCAGGATATAAAAGCTAGCGGATCTGTCTGGGAACTTTTTCAAAATCAGATTTATAAACTAAGAATAAATATCTTTACAATGCAGACAGTGCAGCATAACATGAACAGTGCCAGACCAACAGGAGGACATACAGTATTTATAAGGACTTCACAACTATCTGCTTTCAGTAAGGCTTCAGGGATTGTTAAAGTAATTAAAAGTAATAATTCAAGATCAGAATAGCAAAATGTTGCTTTTGAAATTTTGTAACTATAAGTACCTAGTTGTTGTTGTTGTTGTTGTTGTTGTTTTGAAACTTTTCAAACTGAGGATAATTTGCTCAAAGAAATCCTAGAACAGGGATGAGAGCTGGAATACAACTTCCAGTAGCAAAGCCAGTGTTGAAGGCTGATGGGATTTGGAGATCTGGACCCCATTTCTAACCTAGAACCATCAAATGAGAGCACATTAACATTGCAATATCATTTTACATTCATAAGATTAATTAAATGTGTGTTCTTGGCAGGGTTTCTTTATTTGTGGTTCAGTCCTGGGAGCTGGGAGACAAATCCAAGAAAAGGCATATGGAACAAGGGGAGAGTTTAGAACAAGGGTCCAACCATCTTCCAAGTGATGGCTCCTTCATTCACTTGGCAGCAGCAGAACTACAGTCAATAACTAACGTCTGCCATCTTGTGGACACTTTTGAGGAGTCCTATTCCTTTCAAGATTTGCCCTTTCTTCTGTTGCCTTTGGGGATGGATGGATCAGTCTATTTCCAGTGGTTGTCATTTTGATGTATGTTCACGCATAACTCTGTTCCATTCCATTCTCACGTTAATCTTTAGTTAACACCCCCCAAAAATGGTCCAAAATTTGCAATTAAAAACATACAGTGAAGAACGCTGATAGAATGAAAATCAACTCATTTGAAACGTGTTGTAGAGGAGTTCTGTGGATACTGTGGACTCCTCAAAAGACAAATAAATGAGTCCTAGTACAAATCAGGCCTGAATACTCTCTGAAAACCAAGATGACTAAACTGTCATGCTTTAGAAATATCATCAGAAGACATGTCTGACTAGCAATATTTAGTTATGGCAACTCTAGGATCGCCTTAGAGTTGCCATAACTCAAAAATGACTTGAAGGCATACAACAATGAAGTTCTTCAATGTCTAGATAGTGTCCTTTCAGCCCATCTTTGCTAAGGAAAGAAGAAAACCCAGTAACTGTCCTTAGGAAGTCTTTATTAGTCAATTTAAAAAAAGAAAAAGAGCCACATTGACTTCTGTGCGCATGATATGTAGCATTTGTGTCATCAGAAGCACTCAGGTAGGTCCACTGTGTGAGAGCAAAAATTCATGGAACATACAGAGATCTGGTGCAGAAGAAAAATATGAGAGACAAAGGTTTCTGTAATGACTAAAAGACATAATAGCAAGATTGGGATTCCTTGGTTCTGCCTTTCCTTGACTAGCATTGAAGGACAGAGTGAAACATCAGCTAGGTGCTGTTTGCTCCTATGAATTGCACCAATATGGTATGCAGACTGCTTCAAAAATCCCCATTACTTGTAAATGCACAAAGACTATTGGCAAAGTGTCTGATATTCAGATACAAAATCACACAGAAATGAAGATAGAGGGGTAGAAGTGATTTATTTGAATCATTTTTATTGCCTCCTGGGATACTCATCCACACAGTTCTTGCTTGTGCTCTCCTACTGAGCCATTTCTGTGGTTAACAATTCTTCAACTTACTCACCAACAAGAACCAAAGATTCAGACGTTGTTTTTTGGTCTTTTTGTTCCTATCGGCAAATGCTGTCGGAGAGCTATTGTACCAAAGAAAGTGAGCAGCAAGGGCTGGCTTTGAAAGGGTTTCCAGTTCGTTTCCTAAAAGGTCACACATTGAGGGGTATTGCATATTTGTTCATCTGTGACCTGGTCCGAGTTTCTAATGAAAATGGAGAAAATGGCTCTTTGAACACCCTCCTAAGGAGTTGAATAAGAGACTGATACAGAAAACACAAAAACAACCCAACTGTGAGGCAGTTGCACATCCTGGACCTCCAGCCAGGCACACACAAAACATACCACAGAGTGAGCTTTTATCCAACACAATAATTCCACAGAATAAGAAAAAAGTATACTAAATATTGGTTTCATGGGTCAGCAAGCGTCCTTAATTTAATTTTTAGATTTAAAAAAAAAAGCAATTTTGATCTTCCAGAGAAGGAGGCTGAGGATCTATTGAATGTGGTGGACCTCTCTGGGCTTCACCTGCTGAAGAGAAAGAGAGGGTTCTGCAGATAAAGAGGAAGGTCTGGTATTGAAGGCCTCTTTCCTCTGGGCACCAAAAGTTTCCTTCAGTAATTGCACAATTTACAGATAAAGCAAAAAAATATTGTTGTTATGTGCCTTCAAGTAGTTTCCGACTTATGGCAACCCTAAGGCCATGACCCTATCAAGGGGTTTCCTTGACAAGATTCATTCAGAGGGGCTTTGCCATTGCCATCCCCAGAGGCTGAGAGCATGTGATTTGCCCAAAGTCACCCAGTGGATCTCATGGTTGGACCAAGAATCGATCTCTGGTCTCCAGAGTCATAGCCACTAGAATCAAACCCCCATGCCATGCTGGCTCTAGCTGTGTATTTTGTCATTTTGAGATCAGGCATTTTATCTTGGTTGAAAAAGGCAGACCTTTTAGTGTATGAGCTTCCGTCTTTTGGGATTGTGTACTGAAAGCAAACCTGCCTGCTGCAACATCAACAAGTAATAATATTAACAGTAATACTGTATACCTTTTGCAGCCCTTGGGTTAAGGTGGGTAACCTGTAGCCCACAGGCCACATGTACTTTTCTCCCATTCCAGTTTGCATTTGCTACCATTTCTAAATTTGCCACCATACCATATGTCTTCAAAACAGGGTATGCAGGTTGCTTATAGCTTGTTTTCAAGTTACTTTATGCTTCTGGAAACCTTGTGGAAGGCATTTTAGCTCAAAAAAATCAGATGTGTTTTCTCCTTTAGGAGAGGAAATTTGCCGCCGCTGCCACGGCAGCAAATCCAGCAATGCAACTTTGGTTGTGGCCTTTGTTGTGGAAGGCAGTGTAATCCCTTCATCCCTAGAGCTGTCCATCCTGCCTTGAAGCTACGAATTCCAGATTCCTGAAGATAAAAAATTCCAATCATGATTTGGAAAAGAATTCCACATTAAATTCAGGAGGAACTTGCCACAGGGTTCTTGGCATGTTAGCATAACTGGGTAACTTGCTGTCAAAATCTAAAGTATTTGATGTTTTCTTTACTTATAATGTCTCCCTTTGCTTCTTTCTGCTTCCCTTGCAGTGCTTTCAAAGCTTGTCATCCCAAAATTAAGAGTTTCTTCTTTGCAACAGACTGCCTGGAAGAAATGAATAGGTAAGGTGCATGGGTATTTTGTACAGAAGAGTAATTGTATTGTGTTATGTACAGAGAAAAAGGATGAAAGGAAATTGCCATTTCATCTTCCCTGTAACTATGTTGTAGTTCCTGTGGAAGGATGGGATGTGACTGTGTAGTTTGTCTGAGGCTTTGAAATCAGGACAATATGATGCTAAGGACACCAGCCACAAAATAAGAGAGCAATGGCTGCTAAGCCTCATTTCTCTGGAGTTGGTACAAGCATATAACAAAAGGCTTCCTCCTCATATGCAAAAGGCTTTGAAAAAACGGGGGCTTAACTTTGGTTATTTTGGATCCTTTTCATTAAAGCTCCTTTTTTCCATCTCTCTGACATGGCATGGCAGAATTAGGGTGTTAAAATGAAAAATAAGGATAGCGCTATTGCATATTTAATAGTTGTGTAGATGAAAGCATTTCAGCAAAAGTGGCTTGTCATGCAAGGTATACCTGCTAAAGTTTTCTCTTCTACACAACTCATCAAGGTACGGAAAGGAATCCTGTCCTCTTTTCCCTCCAGCTACTAAAGTAATGTGCAATATATGCATGTAATATTCTTTATACAAAAGATTTTTTTAAAAAAAACATGGCTATAGAGGTTTGAGTGTAATAAAATCTTAAAAACAATAAAATAATTTAAAAAGTGAAAAATATTATACAGTAAATATGTTTAAATGTATTTAAAACTGTATACAATCCTTGACATGTCTAATTAGCAATTTGTAAGCTGCTCTGATAGCCTTTTGGCTGAAGAGCGGGGTATAAATTATTATTATTATTATTATTATTATTATTATTATTATTATTATCATCTGAACTGCACAGCATTTAAAAGCCTTGGGTGGTCCTTATGGCCTCTTCCAACTCTATGATTCTATGAATCTTGCAATGTGAAAGAGCCCATTATCTCTTTGGAAGAAACATACAATGTACAGGTAATAACTGTCTCTGTCCAACCACCAAGAAATAAATGCATGCAGAGGGCAGCCGAGGATCTCTTCTCTGGGATCTACTGCTCCGAGTGGTGATAGCGTTTTTTAAATCCTCACGCACCTGCTTCCCCTATTTTCTTTATCTAAATTAGTATTTCCATTTTACTCTTTTTCCCAGACATCAAGAGGAAAGAGCATGATTTAGATCAGTAGAGGAGAATTCTTTCCCAAACAGCTCTAGTGCTTCACAAAACTGCAAACCCCAGGCTTCTACGGCCTCATTCCCACTACCTTTTAACCCGGATCGCAAATCGGTTTGAACCAGTTCAAACGACCCCGGTTCCCACTTAATCCGAATTGCTGAAGCGATTCCGATAGGGAGCCCATGCTCCAGACCCATTTAACCTGCGTCTTTCTGATGCTGATATTTTCCACTTCTTTTTCGAAAAATCGATTCCGCACAAGTGTGAGCCACAAGCGGATCGGAATCGATTCAAATTTCCCCTTTGGCTGGCTGGAACCAAATCATTTTGAATCGATTCATTCATGAATGGGAACCACAGGTGATGCCAGAAAATGACAATAAATATGATCAGGGCGAGTGTAGTATAAACCACGATCTGATGTCGAATCGATCCATTGCTTCAGATCGCACACCAATTTATTTGTAAGTGGGAATGAGGCCGACATGATGGAGGCATGGCAGTTGAAGTGGTATCAAAATGCTATAATTGTGAAGTGTAAAAGAAACCTCAGTTATAATAACAAGAAAAGAGGAAAAATAGATTCACTGCTGAACAGGGTGGGTAGGTTGGAGGGTGGATCATGTTGACTCAATACCACCAAATCCAATCCAACACAGCACAAAAACAGCCCTCCAGCAGGGCTGTTCACTCATGTTTTCCAAGGGAGACCTGTTTTTGGAACTGTTTCAGGGCTCAAGCGTTCATAATCCAACCTTGGACCTATATCTGTTTTCCACCAAAGGTTACACAGTAGTGGGTGGTCACTCCCATGCAGACTGCCTAGTTGTTCCATTGGGTTATTCCTCCTGTTTGCTTTTAGCAAACAGGCTTTGCCTTACAAAATTAATGCCTTCCTGCTGCCTTGTCAAATCTGCCCAAGCACACTTGTGTTCTCTGCAATGAATTAATCATGCAATTAATACATTTATCTCTGGGATTTTTTTGGCCACTCTGTCCTTTGTAAAGTGATAAATAATGCCGGGCTGCAAATTTTGCTTGCAAACAAGAGAGCCTTCCCAGAATATCACTTTCTTATGTATTGTTACATCTGATAAAATCAACAAAGAGTGTGATATTTATTCATCGGCTCACTCCAGTTTTGCTTTTTTTCTTAAATCAAAAGTGCGATGAGAATTCAGTTTGTGATAATATGCAAAGGTTGTCCAGATTAATTCCAATTAGAGAAAAACAGCATGTTATTAATATTTTAAATCACCTCCCGCAGACAGTATTTGCTGAAGACATCAGAGGATACTTGGCTAGATCACACCACTTGGGCGCCCTGTAAAACAGATAAAAGCAAAGTGGAGCCTGTAATTTTGAAATGAATGTGAACTGCTGAAAAGACTAGAAAGGAACAATATTGATTTTTAATCAGATAAGTGGGCATGCTTTGCATTGTCAGCTAATTGAAAACAGGTCCATTATTTATTTATTTTGCTTGGCATGGAGCATTTCTCATACGCCTCTTAAATTTTTTTTAACATGCCAGCCTAAGATTTAGGAAGATGGGCTGAACTGAACAAGGCCTACAATAAAACTGCATAGAAAATTAAGACAGGAAAATTAATTGATTATTTTTTTAATCTAGATTTTTGCATACAAAGCTGAAAGCTTAATAGCAATACCAAAATGAGGTGGAGAAATGTCTCGAGATGATGAAGACACAGCTAGGCACTGGGTTGATAGGATGCAGGGAGTGTATGCTTCCCTCATCCCCATTAAGTGCATAGAAGACATGTGCAAAAAAGCATGAATTTTGTTATGGTTCACTTCCCAACTGTTAAGCCATCTAGAGCTTACTCCTCCATTGTTGGCTTGACAAACCTAAGCAGGCACCCCGTGAAATGAGATCAGCCAAATCATGTCAAATTATCAAATCAGGAAAAAAAATACTTAGAGCACATCTCATGAGTGATTGTATTTATTACAAATGCAGACACAGTGGCAGACGCAGTAGTGGAAATGCAAGCTGCAAAGACAGACGTGGAAAGACCACATTTCTTTAATGCTAGATGTTTTATCCCTTGAAATACATACACGCTCCCTTGGCAGTATTCCACAAAATAATCAGGCATAGTATTTTTTAGGGCACAGTATTTTTTAAATAGTATTACTTATGTAAAAATTAAAGGGGGGGGAGAACAAAGTGAAGGATTCATCAGATATCTAACAATAAATGAGCTGCCTGATGACAATCTGCATTTACAGTCGTCCCTTCTTATACACAGATTTTTTATACATGGATTCAAGCATCCACGGTTTGAAAATGTTAAAAAAAAGTATAAATTTCAAATATCAAACCTTGCTTTTCCATTTTTAAAAAGGACACCATTTTGCTATGTCATTATATTTAATGAGACTTGAGCATCCATGGATTTTGTTATCCACGAGGGATCTTAGAACCAAACCCCAGCGTCTAACAAGGGTCCACTGTATTATTTTTATGTATCAATTACATTTCTGTCCCAACTATCTTCCGCTGAAGCAGCTCTCCTCCTTCTCCACTTAATCCTCACAATAACCTTGTGATGCAGTTCATCTGAGGAAAAAATGGCTGATGGAAGATCGCTTAATGAATTGAGGGTCTGCAACGTGGATCTCTCTCTCTTTCTCTCTCTCTCTCTTATATATATAAGGGACACCATTTTACTACACCACTGTATTTATACCACTTCAGCATCCATGGAAAAACCAAACCCCAGTATATATACACCCAACTTTTTCCAGGCAAGCATTCTCTGAAGATGCCAGCCACAGATGCTGGTGAAAGAAACTCTTTTAGAACATGGCCACAGAGCCCGAAAAACCCACAAAAATCTATGGATGCCAACCATGAAAGCCTTCGACTTCACAAACCCCAGTGATTACTATTATTAGGATCCTGCCTTTCTCACAAAATGGGGAATCAAAGAAGCTTCCAATTTAAAAAACATACAAAAAGTGGACATTAAAGTGGAATTAAACATATTCACAATATTAAATCAGGTGGAAGATACTTTTAAAAAGATAAAAGCAATTTAAAACATGTGAAGGGCATGGTCCAGGAAGGGAGAGGAAAATAGCGGATGTGAACAACTGGCTTCGCAGATGGTGCCGCCGAGAAGGATTTGGATTCTTCGATCATGGGCTGCGGTTCCATGAGGAGGGACTTCTTGCAACAGACGGGTTGCATCTCACGCCAGTTGGAAGAAATGTTTTTGCCAACAGTCTCAAGAACTTGATCAGGAGGGCTTTAAACTGAGTTCCGAGGGGAAGGGAGACAATATTAAGGAAGGCGAAAGGGATGGCGAAAATAGTCAAACTGACATAGAGGAAACAAGAAAAAAGTGCAAGGACCCAACAGTGGGAGGCAAAAGAACTTGCACAGGTAGCAAGTAAAAGGGAACCATGGTCTGCGATGTCTCTACACTAATGCACAGAGCATGGGAAATAAGCAAGATGAACTCGAACTCCTAGTACAACAAAGCAAATATGATATAGTAGGCATCACTGAAACCTGGTGGGATGAGTCTCATGATTGGAATGTGGAAATAGAGGGGTATAAGCTTTTTAAGAAAAATAGGTCAAACAAGAAAGGAGGAGGAATAGCACTATATGTCAGAGATATTTACACCAGTGAAGAGATCCAGGACATCAATCATGGAAGCCAGGTGGAGAGCATCTGGGTAAAAATTAAAGGGGAGGGAAAGAACAAGGATGTTACAGTGGGAGTCTACTACAGACCCCCAAGTCAGACTGAGGAATTGGATGATATCTTTCTAGAACAGATGACCACACAGTCAGAAAAGAGAGATGTAGTAGTGATGGGCGACTTCAACTATCCTGATATTTGTTGGAACTCAAACTCAGCAAAATCCTCAAGGCCTAGCAAATTCCTCACTTGCCTGGAAGACAATTTCATGGTCCAAAAGGTGGAAGAGGCAACAAGGGGGTCAGCTATTTTAGATCTGATCCTAACCAACAAGGATGACTTGGTTAATGGGGTGCAAGTGGTGGGATCATTAGGTGGAAGTGACCATGTTCTCCTGGAGTTTGTAATACAGTGGAAAGGAGAAGCCAGGCATAGTCAGACACGCATCCTAGACTTTAGGAGAGCGGATTTCAGTAAACTTAGAGAAGTATTGAGGGCGATTCCATGGTCAGAAATACTAAAAGATAAAGGAGTTCAGGACGGATGGGACTTTCTCAAAAGGGAGATACTGAAGGCACAATTTCAAACAGTTCCAGTGAGAAAGAAAAACGGGAGGTGTCTCAAGAAACCAGGATGGATGACTAAGGAACTTTCAACTGAGCTGAGTTTGAAACGGAACATGTATAAGAAATGGAAAAAGGGGGAAATCACAAAAAGGGAATTCAAAGAAATAGCAGGCATGTGTAGGGGTAAAGTCAGAAAAGCTAAAGCGCAGAATGAACTCAGGCTTGCTAGAGAGGTTAAGAACAATAAAAAGGGCTTTTTTGGATATGTCCAGAGCAAAAGGAAGAAGAAGGAAACGGTAGGGCCACTCCGTGGAGAAGATGGCAAAATGCTAACAGAAGACAGAGAAAAGGCAGAATTACTCAACACCTTCTTTGCCTCAGTCTTCTCAGAAAAGGCAAAGGGTGCTCAACCTGAGGATAATGGAGCAGAGGACAGAATAGGGGAATTTCAGCACAGAATAAGTAAAGAGATAGTAGAGGAACACCTTATTAATCTAAATGAATTTAAGTCTCCGGGACCAGATGAACTCCATCCAAGGGTATTAAAAGAACTGGCAAATGTAATATCGGAGCCATTGGCAATAATCTTTGAAAACTCCTGCAAAACAGGAGAGATCCCAGCAGACTGGCGGAGGGCAAACGTTGTCCCCATCTTCAAAAAGGGGAAAAAAGAGGATCCCAACAATTATCGTCCAGTTAGTCTGACATCAGTACTAGGAAAGATTCTGGAGCAGATCATTAAACAGAGAGTCTGTGAACATCTAGAAGGCAATGCCATAATTACAAAAAGTCAACATGGGTTTCAGAGAAACAAGTCATGCCAGACAAACCTAATCTCTTTCTTTGATAAAATTACCAGCTTGGTAGATGAAGGGAATGCTGTGGATATAGTATATCTTGATTTCAGTAAGGCCTTTGACAAAGTTCCCCATGACATTCTCACAAACAAGCTTGTAAAATGTGGGCTAGACAAAGGAACTGTTACATGGATCTATAATTGGTTGACCGGCCGAACCCAAAGGGTGCTCAACAATGGCTCCTTTTCATCCTGGAGAGAAGTGACCAGTGGGGTCCCACAGGGCTCTGTCCTGGGCCCAGTGCTATTCAACATCTTTATCAATGACCTGGATGACAGAATTGGGAGCATACTTATCAAATTTGCAGATGACACCAAATTAGGGGGAATAGCTAATACCCCAGAGGACAGGATCTAGATTCAAAATGACCTGAGTAGACTAGAAAGCTGGGCCAAAGCTAACAAAATGAAATTCAACACGGAGAAATGTAAGGTATTGCACTTAGGGCGGAAAAATAAAATGCACAGATATAGGATGGGTGACACCTGGCTGAATGAAACTACGTGTGAAAGGGATCTAGGAGTCCAAGTAGACCACAAGTTGAACATGAGTGAACAGTGTGATGCGGCAGCTAAAAAGGCCAATGCTATTTTAGGCTGCATCAATAGAAGTATAGTGTCTAGATCAAGAGAAGTAATAGTGCCACTGTATTCTGCTTTGGTCAGGCCCCACCTAGAATATTGTGTCCAGTTCTGGGCGCCACAATTCAGAAAGGACATTGAGAAACTGGAGCGTGTCCAAAGGAGGGCGACAAAAATGGTGAAGGGTCTGGAAACCATGCCCTATGAGGAACGACTTAGGGAGCTGGGGATGTTTAGCCTGGAGAAAAGAAGGTTAAGAGGTGATATGATCGCCCTGTTTAAATATTTGAAGGGATGTCATATTGAAGAGGGAGCAAGCTTGTTTTCTGCTGCTCCAGAGAACAGGACCCGGAACAATGGATGCAAGCTGCAGGAAAAGAGATTCCACCTGAACATTAGGAGGAACTTCCTGACAGTTAGGGCTGTTCGACAATGGAATGCACTCCCTCGGAGGGTGATAGAGTCTCCTTCCTTGGAGGTCTTTAAACAGAGGCTGGACGGCCATCTGTCAGGGATGCTTTGATTTGGATTTCCTGCATGGCAGGGGGTTGGACTGGATGGCCCTAGTGGTCTCTTCCAACTCTATAGCCCTTATCAGATGAGTGTGGAACTGGGGGTCTTCTGCACTGGGCGATTCGAATTCGCGTCATAACGCAATGTACTGTCATACCTGGGAGTCCTTCCGCATTGGCAGGATTCAAATTGGCCAATCCGCATTCGCGCGAAGTGCATTCAATGCAGAATGTTTTGTCACACCGGTGCTCAACATGAGGATTGGCCGATTCGTATCGGCCGCCTCGCACATGCTCAGTGGTGCCCTGCATGGGTTGCGACCTTAAACGCTTCCGGGGTGAAAGAGGAGGTCACGTCATGACAGCCCAGTAAACAGCTGGAGAGCCAGCTCATGCACATTAACAATCGCGATACAACGTGCCCTCTCTACATTCCTCTCTGTTTCCTCTCTACATTCCTGCTTGGTTTTAATGTTACCATGACCTTCCCTTGCAACAAATTAGCAATGCCCGGTTCTACGTGTGTGTGTGTGTGAGTGTGTG